>NC_090657.1:220884059-220954059 GCF_040937935.1 Hyperolius riggenbachi | reverse complement strand
GGACCAAATCGGAGCAGGTAACACATCTGACGTACAGGGTTCGGTGGTCCACTGAGGTGTTCTGTCTATGGGTCACAAACATACCATACTGCATATTGGGTATATGGAAATGCATACTGTATAAGTAAAAAAATTGTGCAGGTCGTGAATGTGTGTTGTAGAATCACAATGGATTAACCTAAAAAGTGATATGAGAGTCGCAAAGAGGGCCTACTCTGACAAGCTAGGTCTCAGCCTCCAATCCAACAACTCGCGGGAGGTATGGAAAGACCTTCGGGCAGCCACAAACTTCAAATCCCCCCCCCCCCCAGCAAGCAGTCCCTAGCAGGCAACTAGCCAAAGAACTTGAGTTCTAATGCAGATTTGAGCAGCACTCCAAGCAGCTTGAGGTCTCGGCACCCTTAAATAGAGTTGGCTCCCTCCTCGTGAGGCCAGCGTCACCTCAGCATTGGTTGCAGTCCAGAATGTAAAAGACCTACGACACCTACGCATGCTCAACCCCATCATTCTGCCTGAGAACCATGTGTGGTCCAGCTAGTCCTTACCACCATATTCAACAGAATGCAAGTTCCCTCCTCCCCTGATTTAAAAAAGGTCCTCGATAATCCCTGTCCCCCCCACCCCAAAAAAAACAGGAAACACAGATCACAAGGACTTCAGACCAGTAGCCCTAACCCCTACCATCATGAAGATCTTTGAGCGACTGGTTCTGAACTTCTTGCTTTCCTGAAATGCTCCACCAACACCCTTCTTGACCCACATCAATTTGCATACAGGGCAAACAGGTCTGTAGAGAAATGTCAGCCTGACATGCATCACAGAACACCCCTACAGGCCTGACTCCTACTCCAGGATCCTTATTAGTTCAGCCTTTAACACCATCTGCCCAGACCTTGTGCGACTCAGAGTCAACCCCTCTCTCTGCAGGTGGGTCAGGGACTTCCTCTCGAATAGAACACAGCGGGTTAAGCTCGATAACTGCTCCTATGGTGAGAGAACCACCAACATAGGTGCACCGCAAGGGTGCGTATTGTCCCCGCTCCTGTTCTCCCTGTACACCAACAACTGTACCTCAACTACTAAATCATTTAAGGTCATTAAATTTGCAGATGACAACAAACATTAGCCTCATCAGCGGCAATGAAGAGCATGCTTACCGTAGCGAGATTAGGAGGATCTGCAACTGGTACGAGGACAACAATCTTGTCCTCAACACGGCAATGACTATTGAAATGATCATGGACTTCAGGAAACACCCTTCCACCCTCCACCCAGTCATCATAGGTGAGACTGAGGTCTCCAGAGTACCGAAAATTCGGTTCCTTGGCACTACCATAACAAAGAACCTAAGATGGGGGCAAAAGAGCACCAGAATTAAGAAGAAAGCGCAGCAGAGGCTTTCTTCTTGCGCCAACTGAAAACATTTGGACTCTCACGCGAACTGCTTATCAGCTTTTACACTGCTACCATGGAATCCATCCTTTGCTCCTCCCTCATCGTTTAGTATGCTGGGTGTCAGGAACTTGATACGCAAGCAGAGATTGGTCCTGATGGGGGTTTGACCAAAATTGAGAGGAGAAGCCGCTTTATTTAAAGAGACTCCGTAACAAAAATTGCATCCTGTTTTTTATCATCCTACAAGTTCCAAAAGCTATTCTAATCTGTTCTGGCTTACTGCAGCACTTTCTGCTATCACAGTCTCTGTAATAAATCAACTTATCTCTCTCTTGTCAGACTTGTCAGGCCTGTGTCTGGAAGGCTGCCAAGTTATTCAGTGTTGTGGTTCTGTGATGAATCTCCCCCATCCAGGCCCCTCTCTGCACACTGCCTGTGTATTATTTAGATTAGAGCAGCTTCTCTCTTATCTTTTACAAGCTGGATAAATCCTCCTCTGAGCTGGCTGGGCTTTCACATACAGAGGAATTGCATACAGGCAGAGCTGTCTGCACTCTGCAGGAAGAAACAGCCTGACACTTCAGTGCATGAGAACAGGGGGAAAGAAACACACAAATGATCTCTTGAGATTCAAAAGGAAGGCTGTATACAGCCTGCTTGTGTATGGATGTATTTTCTATGTGTGGACATACTGTACATCAACCTACTTCCTGTTTTGGTGGCCATTTTGTTTGTTTATAAACAAACTTTTTAAAACTGTTTTTAACCACTTTTAATGCGGCGAGGCGCAGCAAAATTGTGACAGAGGGTAATAGGAGATGTCCCCTAATGCACTGGTATGTTTACTTTTGTGCGATTTTAACAATACAGATTCTCTTTAAGCTAAAACAAGGCCGTCGCCCTCAACCACATTATGCAAGACTCCACCACCACTAGCAGCAGTCTGAAGATACTGCTAGACACCATACACACACAGATTCCTGTACCGAAGGAGATCTGTCCCTGTGTATGGCAATTATGACAATTTTATGCACTGCTGTTGAGCTTCACGCACTCAGGCTGGCTTTCATGTATCCGGGGTCAGCCACAGGCTTTAGGCTAAAGCTATGGTAACACCACCAACACACACAATGCAATCTCGCATGGTAGCAATGAACAATCCAAGCATAAAATACGGCACTGAACTAACAATACACTGCAGTCTCTCTCTAGGAGTTGTAAATTCTCTGCTTAGTACACAGAAGGCTAGCTTATTAAGTAAAGATTTAAAGTGTACCTGAGATGAGATAATAGAAAATATTTATACATACCTGGGGCTTCTTCCGGCCCCCTTCGGCATGATTGCCGCCATCCTTCACCTTCTGGATCCTCAATAAGGACTCCCTTAAGTTCGGCCAGGTTGCGCGCGACTCCCTGTCGTACTCCTGGTGTAGGAGCACCTTCTGACCCCGGGCAGTCCTCCTATTGAACTCCAGCTCACCCGGCCAACCTGACTTCGGCACCCTATCCCCTGGCCAGCATTACTTCCTCTGAATGCCCTTGCCCTCCCATGAACTTCTAAGCACTCCTGGGCAGAACCTGTCCTCACCTTAGCTGTTAGAGTTCTTGGTTGTGCCCCTGCTCTGTATGCGGTGTCTCTCATTCCTGCGTTTGTATCACGAACATTTCTTCTACTGCCTTCTGTCTTATGTTCTACTGCCTTGCCATGTGTTCCACAAACAATTCTGGGCACGTCGTTTGGCCTACTTGGCGAATAAAAGCGATTCTGATTCCCCAGGATACTTTGCCAATGGACTTTGTGAACAGGCCCATAGGAAAGCATGGTAATGTTTAACATGTCCATTGGTACTCTGGTGTCCAATCCAGAAAACAGTCCCAGTGTGACCTGACCCTAACTGGACTTAAAAAAAAAAAAGGAAATATATTCCTATATAAAAAAAAATTGAAATCTTATGCCAAAACTGAGCGATAGTAAAAATTAAATTCATTAGTATTAATACTCACCATAACAGCAGAAGATTTCCCATCATGCTCTGGGTGGTAGAAACTTTTAAACCCGGATCCAGTATTGCTTGCGCATGCACAGTTTGGGCCTTTCTGCATCACGCATATACACAGTTGGGTCCTATACACTGTGCTGGTCTCCTGAGAGCTGCTGTGAGCACACGCACGCAGCGTGAGTGTTATGAGCATGCACCTACCAAGGAGGCCATCAGGAGCATGTAGTACACAAATGCACATTCCCAAGCAATGCTGGGGGGTGAGATAATGATGGTAAACAAGTTTTGGCAGTGGGAAATCAATTCAATAGTGGGACATACATCGCCTGACAGTATAATGCAAACAATTCTTCAAAACTCCAAAAATTTTAGTAATATAATAAAGTTTAACATTATTTCCTAAGCACCAATGTAAAAAATATATATTAAAATCACATGGGATGGCCACCCCGTCACGACTCACACATCCAGATCTACACACTGACACTCATACGCCGGCTTGTAACTATGGAGGACCAGGTAAATGGCAACTTATAAGAGTCCAAAAAATAACTTGCAATTAGTGCAATATGACCTATGCAATTGTTCCCCCAAGTTCATAAAGAAGTTTGCTCCTCCAAACTGGTAGAAAACACTTCCATGTGGCTTCCCAAAGTGTCTCCAGATGTAAGTCTGTTTGATGCACTTATCAGAATGGCACGGCAAGCAATATAGGGCAGTCCCCAAACAGCGTGGTGGTTAGTAAGCAAGCCAAAGCCTCCAGCACCGCTGCAAGCAGCGATATTAAACAAAGCAACAGAAAGCCTGCAGATTCGTCCCAGTGTCATCCAGACAAAATACAGTATAGCCAACAGTATTGTGTATCTACTCTCGCCAGTTCCAGACGGAAATAGCCATGGAGATAGAAATGGATCACTCCAGAAGTGTGCAGGTGTTAGAGTCCAGAGGGTGGAGCGATATGGCTACAGGTCCAAGCAACAGCGGTCAGTCGGCCGACCAGACCACATGCACGGCAATACTGATGGTGGTGCCCTTTTACAGACCTGTGTGGGCTCTGGATGGAGGTCGGGACGGCGTGGCGTCCCAAGCAGAGGAGGACAGCGTGTAGCTCCCCCAATATGGGATAATGATGGTCCTCCTTTTCAGTCCATTTTTTTGTTTTTGCCTCAAGCATCTTTAAAACTCTGTATACTACCCCAGCAAATTTATCACGCTGCGATTCTGTATCCTATATCATAATATCTATATGTCCCTGCATCCTCCTTTGTCTCTGTGTCCCTGGGTCCGTGCTTTTCGCTACTGGGCAGGTACGCAGCCCGGACCCGGACAGACGTTGAGACAGGAGGACGGGGACAGAGAGCCGGGCAGGTGTGCGCGCGGGTGGACGGGTGTGCGTGCGCGCACATGCGACGGGTGCGCTCGTTCAAAAAAAGACTTAGAGCCCGTTTTTAAACAGGCTTGGGTCTACTAGTATAGAAATAATAATAATAGAAAACAAGAAAAGAGGCAAGGGACAATCCCTGAGTAAATTAGTATATTGCTGCACATGGTGAAGATTGTTCACCTTAATGGAATGTTGGTATGAATATACAGGTTATGGAAACACAGCATGCAGCAGCAGAGGAGGGGAGTAGAGTAACTAGTGGAGATATTTCCACTTGTGATGAGAACAGCCTCTATCCACCACGCAGATCTCACTGGGTGTCGCCTCCAATGTAATTGGCAGCTCAGCAGATCTGTGAGTCAGAGGGGATCAGAACATCCATGTATTCAATGCCAAATCTAAGCAGTCATGATCAGGGCTGCTCAAATCCGGATCCGGGAGACATCCGGATAGTTCTATCTGGATATCTCCCAGTTACCTGTGCGGGGTGGGCAGGGGGGGGGGTCAATCTTACCTGTCTGACGTCTTCTTTGGTCCGTCCCTTGGTGGGCGGGGTCAATCTTACCTGTCTGACGTCTTCTTCGGTCCGTCCCTTGGCGCCTCCCACGATGCGGTCACGTGATTACAAACACTTCCTCCTTTCCAGGTTGAAGGAGGAAGGGTTTGTAATCACATGACACGCGTGGAGCGCATTGTGGGAGGCGCTGAGGGACGGACGAAGACGGCGTCAGACAGGTAAGATTAACCACCCCCCCCCGCCTACCCCGCGCAGGTAACTGGGTAACATCCAGATAGAACTATCCGGGTATTTCCCGGTTCCGGATTTGAGCAGCACTAGTCATGATATATGGTTTATTTTTTTGCAGGTTTCATACAAGAGTCCATCATGAGACCAATCACACATGCTACTTCTTTCCATGTATTCCCCTGAAGAAACTACCAACCAAAAAACCGTTGAGAACAGCAGCGATAGTGCCACAAAAGCAGACACGACTGTTCCAATTTTTCTGTTTATTCATGAAAGGAACTCATCAGTGAACGGATATGGAATTTTTACATAACAGAGTAAGTAGAAGTTTGTTCCTGTGAAATTAAATGTAAGAAAAACAAATGTTTAGTCACGGGAAACAACTGGAGTAAACCTCAGGGGCACAACTACACAGGGCCAGGCCGCCCCTGCAGAGGTCTGTCAGCTGGGCCCCCCAAACCTCCATCACAGGGGATGGGCCTGGAGTGGTTCTAATACATAATGCAGAGCAGGCAGCACAGCGGAGCGTTATATATGCCTGGCTGCCCCTACGCAATACATGTCTCCTCCACTTCCTGTTCAGTTTGCAAGTGCTGTGCAGCCAGCCAATCATCATGCGGTAACTGAAGCTGTATGGTGATTGGCTGGCTGCATGGCTCATGCAAAATTAATTCTGCATTAATTATGCATAGGACCCCCTCCACAGCTCTCGGGTGCCCCCAGCAGCCAGAGCCCCGGGCTATTGTTATGCTGGCGGTAAACCATACAGAATGCATCAAGCCTTGTACACACCGGGGGGACATCTGTCACCCATCAGTGCTTTGTTCTCAAGGGCACACGCAGGGGCGTAACTAGAAATCACTGGGCCCCCCTGCAAAACTTTGGATGGGGCCCCCTCCCACCAAAGAATGGGGTAGAAAGACTGGGGGTAGAACAGTGCAGTACACAAGACCCTGCTGAACGCTGCATAGGGACTGTCTACAAATCTTTGTCTGCAAAACTTTTTATGATTCGTTATCAGTCCCTCAGGAAAGGGCCCCCTGTGGCCTCTGGGCCCTGCGGCTGCATCCCTTGCGGGGTCTATTGTTATGCCCCTGGGCACACGTGAACCTTACTTGCACATTCCCAGAACAGAGAAGCTCAGACTGACAGGAGCACATCCACAAAAAGAAGAGGGTCCTAGGCAGCAACAAAGGACTAGAAGAAGATCTGGGAAGCTTCTGGACCTTCCAGCCACTTCCCATTACTGAAGTAAGTTATAACCCCCGCTTGTGACTGGTTTGCTTTAAATGTGGGAGGAACATTGGCACGACGGAACCAACACCACTATAAAGAGAGCAACGGAATTGAATACTGTTAAGGCTCTGGCATTGGCAAGTGCATCAATCCTAATTTCCAAATCCATATGGGGGAGGGGGGGGGGGTCTTTCAAAACCATAGCAGCACTATTTCCTGATATCATCCAGTAATGTTTATCTTGTGCAGTGGGTTCTGATAGTAATCTTGTCTTCCCAGCTTCAGTCTCTACACCTTGCACGCTGAAATCCTGCGGGGTAACTGTAGTCAGGTAGACGTACATGTCTCTCGCTCATGCAGGGACTTGTCATTTAGGTGAAGAGGAATTATCTTGGGTATAGAGGCTGAAGAGAGGTGAGAAATTTGCAAGGCAGAGTCAGGACAAGGTCCTCCAGCACTCAAGGCTGAGACACCAAAGTGCGCCCCTCCATCCCTCCCACCCCAGCTGTCACTCACTGAATGCTATTAGACAAGAGGCGCCCCAGGGCCCCAACACCTTAGTCTCTAGTTATCTGGCTTGCATCCACTGCCATGTATCCCCTTTTCTTACTTCTCTCTGCTTCAAACACAATAGGGGAATGATAGCTGAGCGAGTTGTGCACCCCCTCCTACACTGTGCCCTGAGGCTGGAGCCTCTCTCGCCTCTGCCAGGCCTTACAGGCAGAGTGTTGAACAGCCCCTAATTAGTGCTCAATGCCATCTCTGTTAGCACCTGAAAATAAGAATAAATTTACTCCTCTCTCAGGTGACTCCTTCCCTTTCCTTCAGCATTCTGCTACTGCTCTGCATTCTGGGACCTTCAGAGGGGGGTCCATGGGACAGAGCCTCCAACCCAAGATCATCCTGGGGAATCTAGGATGGTTAGGCGGCCTGAAAATGGTATTATAGAAAAGTATTAGGTTAGTTACACTTTAAGTCCCAGCCAGGAGTCATATTGGAAAGGATATGCACTAAGTAAACCTGCAAGGCAATATATGGGTCCATTTTTGTTTTTCAATAAAATCAATGATTTTAGAATGGAGTCTTAAAGTAAATTCTCTTTCTTCCCTAGAATAACCATTTAAACCGCGGACCAGAATTCAAGAGGTAACTTTCAATATCTTGACTTGTCGTGCTTGTTAAGCCATGCATACTAACATTAGGAGATTTCACTTTTTATCGGTTTCTAAAGCGGAGTACACACGTACGATAACGATCGTTCGAAAATGAACGATAACGACAATCGGAGCGATAATCGTGCGCTCCAAATTTTCCAACGATCGTTTTTTTGGACGATAACGACCATTGTCGTTCAATCCGACCGATCCAACCCGGCGGATTTTTTCGAAAGATAATCGTTCAATCGTTGCAGTGTGTACAAAGATCGTCCGATAACGCATGTTCTTATTGCCTGTCATAACGTCACTTCCGTTTGCGCACGCATTTTTTAATCGTTCGTCGTTCAGTACTTTATACTTCTATCGTTCACGTGTGTACACAATCGTTCATTACGAACGATCTTTTCGGTCTAATTTGAATATCGTGTAAACGTCACGAATCGTTCGTAACGAACGATCTTTATCGGACGTGTATACGAACCTTAAGTCTAAATGTAATTTATTTTTTCATGTGCATGTTAAATAGAATTGTTATACAGGATCTGGCATGTTTGCAAAGTGTTATGTTATTTGATGAACAAACAAAAAGTAACTCCTTAAAGTGAACCTCCGGACTAAAGATCGACTCCGCAGCACTGAAAAGGCCTGGTGTTTCTTTAACAGTTTCACAGCATCAGAACTTTGTTTCTCTTATTCAAGCCTCATTTTTAGCTGCACAGAAGAAAACTGCCCGGGCTTTTTTCCCCTGATGCTGTGCAAAGCATGATGGGATTTCTGATGTTGCTGCTCTCGTTCTGCTGTTTAGGTGCAATTTTTTTTTTTAACATTTTGAATTTGACATTTGAAGCCTAGCGTGCGCAGCTGGGAGGGGTAATCAGGACACAGGACAGTTGGAACGGTGTCTCCTGCTCCTTGTCACCTCCTTTCAACCAAAAAGATGGCTGCCCCCATGAAATCAAACATTTGCCTGTTCTTTTAAAACAGGGTGGGTAAAATATTATATTACCTATCTATTCTAATTAACATAACTAATGTAACTTAATGACAGTATGTTTGTTTAGGCTGAAGCTCCCCTTTAACTGGAAACACCCAACACAATGTAAAGTGACAGAATCTGGCTCTTTTAGGGTGCTTTCACACTATGCGCTGTGAGGATTGGGTAATCTGCGCATTCACACTTGGGCATTGCGACCACAGTGCATCAGATTCACTTTTAACAATGCGAGCCGAGCTGTGTGTGTTGCCTCTGTCGATATGGTTCTATGCATTGTGACAACATGCGTCACCGAAAATGCCTAATTTTGAAATCTGTAGCGATGTGCCCAAAGCCAGATTTATACTTTTTTTGTCCCTAGACCAAGTAAGTTGGTGCTTCCCTTCCAAGCACAGCAGCCCCCCTCCCATTCCACGACATCATCCTTGTACTGCAGCCCGTCCCATTCCATGTGTACCCCCCTCTTCCATGTGTAACCTCTTTGTACTGCAGCCCCTCCAATTTTTGGTGGCGCCAAAATCATCGGCGCAGCTTTGCGCTGAAATTAGCTGTGTCATTTCACACTGCATCGGTTTCATTGCAGAATAATGCTGCGTGTCAACTCACCGCCGATACAATTCTATGGGCCTGTTCACATCTCTGCGTTGTACCTGATCGCATTATTTTAACTCGCTGCATGCAGACTTTGTAATAAAGAGGCACTGCAGTGACAGCAGAAATTTGCCAAGTACAATGCAAGTTGTTCCCGGAATGATTTTTGGCACATATGGGGGCCAGTGATGGTGCATTAACTAGCATACAGATGAATGTGCATACAGTAGAAATAACAGTAGAAATACCAAGCAGTAGCATGTAGATAGAAAAGGAGTAAATAGTATACACACCACATAGAACATAGTATACATACAACATAGAGAAGGACCAGAGGGGGTAGTCAGTGATATGTTGAGTTGAGCTGCCACCAGTTTGTGGTGCTCATCTGCTCTGCAGCAGTTGAGATTCCCTGCAGGGTGTCCTGGGAAGGACGGGGGAGAGAAGAAGAGAGAGAAGGATAGGGAAAGAGAGAGAGGAAGGAGAAGGAAGAGAGGCAAAGACCCCAAAACCCAAAAGTCCCCCTGGGATCATGGCAGGGGCGTAGCTAAGGTGCTATACACCTAAACCTATGAGAGCCGATCGCTTTCTGTGCCTCTCCAGAGGACAGCAGAGTGACACGGCTGTCCCCAGTACAGCGCTGCCATAGATCGCAGCACTGTACAATGTAAATAGACAGCGGTTTCGCTGTCTAATAGTCTCCTAGTGGCAATTGCTGCTGGGAGACTGATGGCGGAGCTGAGCTCAGTCATTCAAGTGGAGATGTGTGTGCATTGGAACGCACAATCTCCTGCAAAACATGCCCCCAGTAGTGTACAAAAAAACAAAACAAAAGTTTGCTTTCCTAAAACAAAGAATTTGCGATAATTCAGTAGTGTACAACAATTGGCGTTAAGTGGTCCTGGGGCTGCCGCTGCGTCCATGCCAATTGCCGTGGAGTGGTCTTTAGGTAGTTAAAGAGGAACTGTAAGGGCCTGTTTCCACTACACGCAGATTGGATGCAGAAAAACTGAATCCAATGAATATCTATGGGCCGGTTTCCAACGCGATTTTTCTGATGCAGATTTTCTCATAGGCATTCATTGGAGTCTGTATCCATTCTGCGTCCAATCTGCGTGTAGTGGAAACAGCCCCTAAAGACATAGTAGAATTTGTATACCCACTTTCTCCTCGCCTTGGAGCAGAGTCTATGAAGATGCGCATTTAGCGCGAAACAATTGTCAACTTTCTATCCTTGTGACTGGCTCAGCCCCGGAAAGGGGACGTACAGTGTATGTAATGTACATGCAATTTATCATCTGTTACTCACACCTGGAATCAACAACGGATTAAATGAAAGCTTCTAGCTCTGGTGCCCACGTTGTCTTTTCTACATGCAATTGAACTTTTGGTTGTTCGTGGAGGAACAGTGACTACAAGTGGCTGTCTGGTTGTTGTGAGAGTTAGAGTCTACCCGAGATCGGTTAAGCATTGTGTGCAAAGGTCTCTGTTTGCTGATGTTAATTATTAAATATGTATACATAGCTATTTATTGGCATGTAGCCTCGCCCTCCCACTAAGGTCTAGCATAGGCTGTTTTGTATTTTTTACTCAGAATTCTCCCCCAGAGCATTTTGTAAGACCAGAGATCTTTTCTACTAGCTTTAGAACTCTCAGCAAACGAACATTCCGCATAGATCATCCGCCATTACTACAGAAGTTGCTGCTCATGATAATTTTCAGAAGGCAACTCTTAGGCCTGGTGCACACCAAAACCCGCTAGCAGATCCGCCAAAATGCTAGCAGATTTTGAAACGCTTTTTCTTCTTTTTCTGTAGCGTTTCAGCTAGCATTTTGCGGTTTTGGGAAGCGTTTTTGGTGTAGTAGATTTCATATATTGTTACAGTAAAGCTGTTACTGAACAGCTTCTGTAACAAAAACGCCTGCAAAACCGCTCTGATCTGGCGTTTTATCAAGAGTTTTTCTTATACTTAACATTGAGGCAGAAACGCCTTCGAAATCCAAAAAAATGCCTCACCCCGGGAGTATGCGTTTCAGCAAAACGCCTCCCGCTCTGGTGTGACCCACCCCACTGAGATACATTGACCAAGCGTATCCGCAGCCGCAAGCGGCTGCAAAAATGCCAAGAAAGCCGCTTGGTGTGCACCAGCCCAGAGTGAGGAAAGATTTTACAATGGCCAAACACTGACTAAAAAATTTATAAATGAATATTGTAAAAAAATAAATAAAATAAAAATAAATAAAATAAGCATTTTTATTCATTACAGTATTTTGACTACAGTTCTTCTTCAAGTCATTTTTTTCTGTTTTGTAGGAAGAAATCAAGGAATAAAGAAAAGCAGAGGAAAAGTCTGGTGACCAGCGGAACCCAATTCATTCAAATCTTCCAAAAACTGCTTCAGATTACAAAACCCAGTAAGGAAGATAGAATCTACTATATGCAAAGGGTGAGTGTAAAGGCTCATACACACGTCCAACAGGCACACAACCACATGACTAACACGACAAACCACACAACCTGACAAACCACATGACCTGTATGTCCACAGGCCTAGACGGCTAAACACCCAACTCAATTAACATACTGCGCATGCAAGAGGACTGACGGACTACACATTCAAAACAAGTGCAAGTCTTTCAAACAACTTGTACACAACCACCAACTGCACGATATCAGACCAACATAGAGCCGACTGTTAGATTGACCAAACCGCCTGTTATCAGCTGCTCATCAAGTTGTTTGCATGTGTGCACAGCATATGCCTGATTATTATCCAACATACATGGATGATATTCAGGCTGCAGGTCAGTCAGGATGATAGTCAGATGATATTTAGGCTGCAGGTTGTCCGTGTGTACTTCGCGTAATCCTGTACAGCAGTCTAGAACTGGACCTGGTGTGGTGGGAGATTAGACAAGTACGGGTAGCCACACAATGCACCATTTTTTTACCCAGTTAGACATTTGATCAGACAAATTTCCAATCAATCATAAAACTAAATTAATATAAATATCACATTCGATATTACGTTGATAAGGGCTAAAATCGTTCCACAGATTGATCCAGGGCTGTGGAGTGAAGGAGTCTAGTAATTTTTGGGTACCTGGAGTCGGAGGTTTCATAAATATAGGAGTCGGATGATTTTTGTACCAAATCCACAGCCCTGGTAAGTATTAGACGTCGGAGTAGTTTTGGGTACCTGGACTCTGTTTCATAGCCGGATGACTTTTGTACCAAATCCACGGCCCTGGATTGAGCCACAATGTTGGTGTAATGATCTGCAGGCGATTTCCTGTCAGCGCACACCACGTGCGCTGAAGCAGAAGGAAATCGCCACAGTCACAGAAGCAAAAGCACCCAGTATAGATTTGTAGAGAAGAATTCCAACCAGCAGATGGAGCTGTGGAGTACAGAGGAACAAGTCCTCTGCACAGCCACAGATGCCAGATTGAAATTGCACGATTGAGCAACACTGAGCAATATAAAGTAACAACTCAGAAGAAAGCAAGAACAGAGACAGACTATTATTATTATTATTATTATTTAGTATTTATATAGCGCCGACATATTACGCAGCGCTGTACAGTGTATATATATATATATATATCTTGTCACTAACTGTCCCTCAAAGGAGCTCACAATGTAATCCCTACCATTGCCATATGTCTATATTATGTAGTGTAAGTACTGTAGTCTAGGGCCAATTTTTTAGGGGGAGCCAATTAACTTATCTGTATGTTTTTGGAATGTGTGAGGAAACCGGAGTGCCCGGAGGAAACCCACGCAGACACGGAGAGAACATACAAACTCTGCAGATAGTGCCCTGGCCGGGATTCGAACCAGGGACCCAGCGCTGCAAGGCGAGAGAGCTAACCACTACGCCACCGTGCTGCCCACTATGTGAATGTCTACCAATCTAGTCGCCACCCAGCGACATATCACATCAGAACAGACCAGAGTAAGAAAGCTAATCGCAAGAGAGGCGATAGCTATCAGCAACACAAGACTGAGTAAAGACAGAGCGTGAACTGAGTAAGGAAGACAGAAAATAACCACAATCTGAACGCCAATGAAAATAACATAAGAACTAGCTAAATGTGGTCCCCACACGATATGCGCAACAGAGACAAGCGCGTTAACGGTACGGCCACCGCACATTAAGCGCAACAGTGGAAAAACGTACCAACCCTAACTAACAAATGAACACAGAAAAAATTACGACAGATAAATAACGTGAACGCTTGCTAATCGGTTGCCTCACCCCAGACAACCGCAAGTGTTCGTGCTAGACAAGACAGACTGAAGGAGTAACCAGTAGCAACCGCAGCTAAGGTTATACTCCAAGAGTCAGACAAGGGAGATCCACCGCCTCTACCGCTAGGGCGAATGCGATCTAGGAGCGAGACCAAAAGATTCACTGTCAGCCACCGCAGGTGACAGTACAATCGCAAGGACAGGACAAGACAGAACAGGAATAAACAGTACAAATAAAACAGAACCCGACTGCACTATAGGAAGTGCAAAGTGCACTCCCCAATAATTAACTACACTAGAATATTCGCCTCAAGATACAAAAGAGACTGAAGCTCCAAGGTAAGTTTCCCTAATCAGAAACTATGTCGAGCGAGGAATTCTGGGAGGAAGTGACATTTATACTAGACCTTGAGGCAGGGAACACACTTGACTGTTTTCGTGCGCGTTTTCTGCACAGAAAAACTGAGAACTCATGTTAATCAATGTGCTAGTACACACTTAGGCCTCTTGCACACTGTACGCGATTCCGATTCAGATTCCGCTTTTTAATCAGTTTTTACATCCGATTCAGATTCTGATTTGCAGTTTTCTCCTTGCACACTGCAAATCGGAATCTGAATCGGATGTAAAAACTGATTAAAAAGCGGAATCTGAATCGGAATCGCGTGCAGTGTGCAAGAGGCCTTACTGTGTTGTTCGCGCGCAGAAAAAAAACTGATATTCTGCATCCTGATTCTGCACATTTTGGCAGTTTTCTGTTTCAATTACATCAGCTGCTGTGAAAAAACGCACGCGTTTTCCTGCATGGAAACACACTTAGTGTGCAGAAAAACGCGCGCGGAAAACTGAAAGTCAAGTGTGTTCCCTGCCTCAAAGGAAGCAGACAAGGAGATCTGCAAGATAAGTGGATGCAAATCAGTCAGCCTTGCAAACTGACAGAAAAGTCTCTTTTCCTTGGACTGCACTATGCAAGCTGCATAGGAAACACAGTCCAAGGAATCAAGGCCAGCAGAGCTGATTCTGACAGTTGGTCTCTTTAGACGGTTGTAAAATAATTGATTGTTACATTGATCATAATAATGATCGAAAACAAATAATTGAATAGTAAATAGTGAATAGAAAGCTTAAAGAGACTCCGTAACAAAAATTTCATCCTGTTTTTTATCATCCTACAAGTTCCAAAAGCTATTCTAATGTGTTCTGGCTTACTGCAGCACGTTCTACTGTCACCATCTCTGTAATAAATCAACTTATCTCTCTCTTGTCAGACTTGTCAGCCTGTGTCTGGAAGGCTGCCAAGTTCTTCAGTGTTGTGGTTCTGTGATGCATCTCCCCCCTCCAGGCCCCTCTCTGCACACTGCCTGTGTATTATTTAGATTAGGGCAGCTTCTCTCTTCTCCCTTATCTTTTACAAGCTGGATAAATCCTCCTCTGAGCTGGCTGGGCTTTCACATACTGATGAATAACATAGGGGCAGAGCTGTCTGCACTCTGCAGTAAGAAACAGCCTGACACTTCAGTGGAAGATAGCTGCAGGGGGAAAGAAACGCACAAATGATCTCTTGAGATTCAAAAGGAAGGGTGTATACAGCCTGCTTATGTATGGATGTATTTTCTATGTGTGGACATACTGTACATCAACCTACTTCCTGTTTTGGTGGCCATTTTGTTTGTTTATAAACAAACTTTTTAAAACTGTTTTTAACCACTTTCAATGCAGCGAGGAGCGGCGAAATTGTGACAGAGGGGAATAGGAGATGTCCCCTAACGCACTGGTATGTTTACTTTTGTGCGATTTTAACAATACAGATTCTCTTTAATGAGCACCCACTAGACAGCTTTCAGTAGCATTTTTTGCTCTCTAGGATTCCCGGTGATTCTTAAAAAGCGATTTGCTACTGAAAGGCTATGGGAGCGAGCCCACAGCAGTGTTGTGAATGCAATCACAAAAATTCTGCAGACAGCGTTTTTATGATCACTCTGCAAACATCAATTAAGTTGATGGTAAAGGTGAAAATTTAAGTCAAGGGCTCATGTGCAATTCACTTTTTCTCTTGAGTTATCTCCTTGGAGTTATCTCCTTTTCTCCCCACCAACAGAGCTCTCTGTTGGTGGGGTCTGATCGCTCCCCCCCATGTTTATTTTTTTTAAAATAAATATTTTTTTTTTTTTCTAAAATCCAGTTTCTTTAAATTTATACCCTCCCTCCCTCCCTCCCTCCCCACAGCTGGCCAATTATGGCGATCGGCTGTCATAGGCTTCTGCCTATGAGAGCCGATCGCTCTCTTGTCCCCCATGGGGACAGCCGTGTCACACGGCTGTCCCCAGTGCAGCGCTGCTGCTCATCGCAGCGCTGCACCAAGTAAATAGACGGCGTGATCGCCGTCTAACAGTCTCCCGAGCTGCAATAGCCGCTCGGAGACTGAAGGCGGGGCGGAGCTCCGCTCTCCGAGCATGAGATGCGCGCGCACCATGCGCGCGCATCTCATGCAAAACAGAGCCCCAGGACTTTACGCCAATTGGCGTTAGGCGGTCCTGGGGCTGCCGCCGCGGCCACGCCTACTGGCGTGACGCAGGCGGCAGAAGGTTAATGAAGCAAAATGCATTGTTAGTTTATAACCAACTGCCTTGCCAAACAGAAGTTATGAAATCACCTGAAATAATGTGCTGAACACATGCAAGATAAAGGTCACTTGCTTCTAGCCGTACCATGAATCTATCTTTTGAAAGAAGCGATAACAAAATAGATGGCATGTTAACTGATAACCTGATCAGCTGCAGTACATTCCAGAAGTTCTCTCAAATACGCCTGATCTATGACCAACCTACAGTATAAGGTATAGAACGTAGCAGAAAATTTAGGCACCTGCCAGCAGCAGAAACTTGGACACTGCTATAGAAGACACCATTATAAAATTGCGGCTATACTGTGAAATTTGATCACCCGCTATTTATCAGGCACTGCGGGCGCCCAAATTTCACAGTGTAGCTGCAATTTATAGTTGCGACGCCCTAAGATTATCCTACTTGCAACTGAATGGTAGTAAGGCTCAGTTAAAGGAAGGCGTGGGGGGCAGTTAGGGTAAGGTGTAGGGGTGTTTTTAAGGTTTAGGCTTTGGGGAGGTTAATGTTAGGCATCGGTAAGGGAGGGTTCTGTGTGAGAATAGTGTTAGGTTAAGTTAAATATTGGTATTATTTACCAATATTTTACTACGATAATTTACACAATTAAATTAGAATTTGAGTACATTTTACCAATATTCTACTAGCCGAATTTAGGTGCCCAAATAACCTCATGTCTCTTTTTTTATGCACACGTATAGAACCGTTTGATCACCCATTTATTGAACATTTTTCAACCCATTTATTCAACATTCATGATCGACCAGAGTGAAAATTCTGTCAAGCCAGCTGTCTGGATAATGGTCCAGGAATAAGAGACACTAACAGGCATGCTTGCCAAACGTATACACCAAAAAGCGCCAGCGTAAAAGCAAACTCTTAGAGCTTTTTGAAGTGATTTTTTTAAGGCAATTCTAGGCATGTGCCTAGAGATTTTCTAATCATGCTTAGCATTTTTTTGGAGCGTTTTTTATATTTTGTTACAGTAGTGCTGTAACTGAACAGCTTCTGTAACAAAAACGCTTGAAAAATGTAGCGCTTTTTAGAGCGATTTTCCTATACTTAACATTGAGGGTGAATCACCTCAGAAATCAGCTGAAATGTTGCAGGACCTGAGTTTGTGTTTGAGAAAAAAGCACACCGCTCTGTTGTGATCCATCCCATTCAAATAAATTAGCCAAGCGCTTTTGCAAGGCGCTAACGTTTTTAAAAACACTCAGAAAAGCTCTTGGTGTGCACCAGCCCTATATGCTTTCAGAAGAGCTGACCCAAAGCTGTGCCTATCACCCAACACACTTTTGGCCTTAAAGGATACCCTAGCGCAAAAACTATTTTAATACGGAGGAGGGAGCAGGCATGTGTAGTGGGCTCTCATGCCACCGCTCCCCCCATTCTCCTCCGTCCCCCTCCATTACCATTTACCAATCCCCCAAACTTACTATCTGGTCGGGGTGGTCGCGGCAGCGCAGGTGCTGCCCGGAGTCTTTGATCATGCACCCACGGCCATGCGCACTATGCAACAACTACGATCAAGGACTGCTGGACAGCAGTCAGCTGCGACCACCTGACCAGGAAGTAAGTTCAGGGGATCAGTACACAGTAACTGAGGGGGATGGAGTAGAATAGGTGGAGTGGTGGACATGAGGAAACAAATGCCTGCTGCCCTCATTTTTAAATTATTTTCTTGCTAAGATATCCTTTAAAGCTAAACTGTAAGAAAAAAAACCCTCTGGGAGATATTTACCTCAGGAAGAGGAAGCCTCTGGATCCTAATGAGGCTTCCCTCGTCCTTCATCCTGGGGATCCAGCGCTGGAACCCCTCAAAACCACGGCCAACAAGGGTGTCAGCTGTGGTGCAGGCGCAGTAGCTCCTGCAATATTTATCTCCCCCGGCTCCACCAGTGAGTGGCCTGTGCAGTAGAGTGGACCCGATCAGGTTTTGCCATTTTCACCGAAGGCCATTTGGAGAGCCGCTACTGTGTCTGGGCTGGGTCGCGGTAGGTAAATATTTACCTCCCCAGTGTTTGGGGCCTTCCCGCGCTGGATAGCTTGGATGGAGGAAATCGGGGGAAGCCTCATTAGGATCCAGAAGCTTCCCCCTCCCGAGGTAACTTTAAAAATGAGTCAAATGCAGGGACTCGCCAAAAGGCCAACCATCTAATGTCTGACCCTAGTGCCCCCCATGCAGGGTGAGCATGGGAAGCCTACTGGACACCATTAGCTACCTCTCCTTCATCCAGCTTCATAACACTACTAGAGCTCTGGGGTCGCACTGGCATGTGACCACAGTGAAGTCCCAGAACTCTTGCCGTGAGTTACGAAGCTGTCAGGGTGACACAAGGACTGAAGCTGAGGCAAGGAGAGGTGAGTATAGTTATGGGTATGCTACTAATGCATACACTGCCTACTGGGTCCCCTCACATAGGTATAGTACTCACTGTACTCACAGATACCGACACCCCAGTCTCCCCCCCCCCCCACACACACACACACACTTTTAAAGTGGACCCAAAATAAAAATACACAATTGCAAAAATAAAATCTATTTTCTAAATTATAATACTAAATAGCAGCCTTTTTTCAGCTGCATGATGACAAATATACAATATTTTACATTTATTGGAGGAACCCCTCCCTTCCTTTCATATTGCCGGGACAGAATCCGGCAGACTGGTGGAGTAGGAGGTGTCTGGCAAAGGAGGAATTGCTAATGGCTGCCACCTGTATAACCCTAGTTATGAAAAGAGAAGGGTGAAAAGCATGCACTGAAATGCTCAAAGGCTTGAAGGAGTGTTTATTTATCTTTGTATGTGTCAGAGTGGTGCAACTGAATATTTTGAATAAAAAAAATGTTTGGTTTGGGTCCGCTTTAAGACAGAAATTTGTCACCAAAAAGTCGGCTTATCCATGGTAGAGTACAGTAATCTCTACGTGACATTTTAAAAAGGTAGAGCATTGTTTTTGCTAGTATATGCTTTGCCGAGCTGCCATTTCTACCCAACATAAAATGTGTGAAAAAAACTGCTTTATGAAGGCATCTGAATTCTAATATGGATTATGTGTTTTCCCCAGGTATTACACGCCATCTTCTTCTTTGGACATATTAATAAGCCACAAATCCGCCCTGAGCTATTTATTCCCGACAGAGACGTAGCAGCCTATAAAAAACGTTTTCAACAGCTCTTTCAAGAATACAAAACCCATTTTCCACGTCAGACGCCGTACTCCATCCTACTGGAATATGTAAGCAACTGGTTTAATCAGCTCAATTACATTATAAAATAAATAATGGTATCGGTAGTACTAATTGAAAATAGATTTTGAAAACTAAGTGAAAAATGTGAACAGCAGTCATGTCAGTGTGACATAAAATCTGATTCATTCAGCTGAACTCCCACACAGAAAAGTTATGGCCTATTGAGCTTTTTCATCAATATCCTGTTATATCATAGGCTTTTCATAGTCACACAGAGCTATCACGGGCATTAGTACTGGGACAGCAAACACTGGATTATTAACTGTTGCAATAGAAAACATAAAACGGGAAGACAGACAAGTTCTTAGTAGGATTGGTACTACACATAGGGCTATCGCAACATGTCTCATGTCCACCAGCAGGTGGCTCTGTCCTGTTTGGAGACAGGTGGTGGTCTATTGTGCTGGCTCTTTGGCTTCATCATGCAGCAGGTGTGGAATATTTAAGAGTCCTGCAAGAACTAAGCAGTGCCAGGATGTTGTGCTCCTTGGTCTGAGTCTCAGGAACATACAGGAACCAGGTTTGTCCAGAGTATTCTATGTCTTATCTGTTGCCAAACCTGTAGTCTGTCCTGACGTTTTTTTCCTGTCTGCTTCCTTCTGCACGGCAGAGGCGTATCTGGGTAATATGGCGCCTATGGCAAACACTGAAATTGCGCGGGCCCCCCATTTTAAAAAAATAGCATCCTTTCTCACTTACTTGAATAGATTGCGGAAAAGCCGCCGCGTGGACTGGCAGCGAGGCGGCTGGTTCCGCATTCGGCTCAGCGGTTTGCACGCGGCGGCATGCGTCTGATGTGGCTGGGCCTTCTAGTGCACACAGATTGAGGAATACGCACGCGCGTGCAGAGAGGCGGAACCTTTATGACAAACGGAGAAGGATCAGCTGACCAGGTTGGTCAGCAGATCTCAGAGCGGGCGGCTATTGGTTGATCAGCGCTGGGTGGCGCCAGGGAGCGCCGCTCTATATATAGTTATTGCTGGTCAGTCTCAAGTTGTCTGCCGTTGCGAACACTTACGTGAAAGCACTCAGACCATAGTCAGATCCCACAGTGTGTTAGAACCAGGAGGACCTGGGAATTCACACTGAAGTATAACACAATATTAACACAGTAGTAATCTGGCTCAGACTAGTTCCAGGGTGTTGAGACCACGGACCTCACACCCAAGACTAGGGACACTGTGTTACTGCTGTGTTATACTTCAGACTAGTTCCAGGGTGTCGAGACCACGGACCTCACACCCAAGACTAGGCCTTATTTGTTACCTGTTATGACCATTTGCTCTGTTGACCTCGCTCTTGCTTTCTGATTCGGTACCTCTGCACATCTGCCTTCCTGTTGCCAAACTCTGCCTGTCCACGGTTACTGAATCAGTCTATTGTCTCTGTACCTTATCTGCCCGTGTGTTGCCGACCTAGCCTGCCCGACCTTGCGAGCCATCACTCTCTCTTGAGAGACAGGCCTTCCTGTTATTCCGCCTGGGGCTCCATCCCCTTGGAAGTCTCAGGCTGCTGGAAGGTCTTCATACTTCCCAGAGGGAGGTGTTCCTCATACTGCCAAGGGCCACCTGCTCCTCGGGTGGTCCTACTCAAAGTCATTACTGTTGCACCAAACACTCACACTATATAGGTGTCCAGAGGTTAGTCATTTCTGTATTATTGGTGATTCTGCAGGTCATCAATAATCAGGTATACATCTGTATTCTTGGGGATTCTGCAGATCACCAATAATCAGATTCTCTCTGTGTGCTGACACCGATCGTTACAGAACGGCAGACCTTAAAAACAAAATGGACGCACTTAACAGCCGTCTTGATGCACTCACCACCTCGGTGGAAAATTACATCCGAGTGCTGGACAGTCATCAGACCCAGATCAACGCTTTGTCTGGGTCTTTACAAGTCCTTCAGACGGCTGTGAATACAGTGCGATCTCCTCCAGGTACAGACTTGCGTATGCCTGTGCCCGAAAGGTTTTCTGGTCACAAATCTGACTTTCAGAATTTTAAAAATAGAGTGTTGTCATACTTTGAGTTAAGGCCCAAATTATCAGGAACCGAGACACAGAGAATTACCTTTATTAAGACTCTGTTGTCAGGGGATTCGCAGACTTGGGCATATAGTCTCCAGACAGGGCATGAGACCCTAACATCAGTTGAGGAATTTTTTAAAGCTATGGCTATAATTTATGATGATCCGGACATTGCTTCTACCGCTGAGCGGAAGCTCAAGACTTTGCGGAAAGGCAAGGATCCGGTTGAGATTTACGCAGCCGAGTTCAGGAAATGGGCAGTATCAGCTAGATGGGGATCATTTGCACTTCTGGACTGTTTTTTGTCAGGGTTGTCAGACGCGGTCTCTGATCTAATGTTGGGACATCCTGAGCCGAAATCTATTGATGAGGCCATTTCATTAGCAGTCAGGGTTGATCGTCGTATATGCTACCAGAAACAGACTCGGTGTAGAAACAATGTGAGATATGTCTCCTACGCCTCTCCTCCACCCGCTTCACCTCCGTCTGAGCCAATGCAGATTGGTCGGTCAGCATTATCCCGGGTGGAGCAGAATCGCAGAAAGACCGAACAGCTCTGTTTATACTGTGCAGAGGAGGGTCACAGAGTGCAGAATTGTCCCAAAAAGTCGGGAAACGCTGCCGCCTAGGTGTAGTCAGAGGTAATACCCTAGGCGCGCAGTCTTTACCTCTAAACGATGAACGTTTACTCCTCCCTTGTTCTATATCATGGGAGGATCAAACAGTTGCTACTGAAGCCTTCCTAGACTCTGGCTCAGCAGCTGTAACGATTGGTGTCAACACGCAGAGAGAATCTGATTATTGGTGATCTGCAGTATCACCAAAAATACAGATCTATACCTGATTATTGATGATCTGCAGAATCACCGAGAATACAGATATATTGCTAACCTCTGGACACCTGAAGCGTGTGAGTGTTTGGTGCAACAGTAGAAATTGAACCACCGGGGTAGCAGGTGGTCCAATAAGTAGAGATAGACTCTACTGCAGTCAAAGACTCCAGGGAAAGGAGACCTTGACTGGTTTAGCAGCAGTGTCCCCTCCGAGAGGCAGAGGGCCCCTGCAAGGAGGCTGAGCCTCCAAGAGATGGGTGACAGCCAGAAGGGTCGGGCAGGCTGGGTCGACAACACACTGACAGATAAAGTACAAAACAGTAAGCTGATTCGGTACCCAAGGCAAGCAGGGTTTGGCAACGGTATATCAGAGGTCCGTGGTCTCTACACCCTGGAACTGGTCTAAAGAATAACACAGATAATACAGAGTAAACTGGCTAAGTGTGGATTCCCAGGTCCTCCTGGTTCCACCACACTGAAAGATCTGACTAGGTCTGAGTGCTAACACATAGGTATTCGCAACGCCAGACAACCAGCAACTGAACAGCAGCAAGAGATATATATAGTGGAGCACTCTCCAGCGCCACCCAGCTCCCATCAACCAATCAGCAACTGAGCTGGGGTCAGCTGACCGCCTCGATCAGCTGACCCTTCTCCTATTGGTATAAAAAGCCTGTCTTGCGGCGCGCGCGCAGCTCTCCATCTGTGTGCACTACTAGGTCCAGCAAAACTAGCCACATGTTGCTGCGGGGAAACCGCCGCCTGACTGTCAGAAGGCGCGCCGGTTTCTCCGCAATCCGTCACAGCAGCCAACTTTATGGATTACGAATTTGCAAAAAAATTGAGGATTCCTATGTCTCCTTTGAATCAACAGATTCTGGTCACGGCAGTAGACGACTCTCCTCTGCAGAGTAAATACCCTCTGTCTCAGACCCCAGAGTTAAGGGTCACGGTGGGGGTGTTACATAGAGAGTGTCTACAATTTCTGGTTTTGCGGATGACAACTTCCACGATCATTCTTGACATGCCATGGTTACAACTTCACTCCCCTCAGTTCGATTGGGCTTCAGGTCAGCTAACGAGCTGGTCTATCCATTGCCATCATCATTGTTTAGCGAAGGTAACCATGGGTAACACCAAGATTCAGGTGGAAGGTTTGCCGAGCCTGTACTCAGAATTTGCTGACGTGTTTTGTCCCAAATCAGCGGATAAACTTCCTCCCCACCGTCCCTTTGATTGTCCCATTGATCTCAGGTCTGGTTGTATGCCCCCTAGAGGTCATCTCTATAATTTGTCTGGGCCAGAGAAATTGGCTATGCAGGAGTACATCAGAGAAAATTTGGCTAAAGGTTTTATTCGTCCCTCTCGGTCACCAGCAGGGGCAGGATTCTTTTTCGTGAAAAAGAAGGATGGAGGCCTTCGTCCCTGCATTGATTATCGGGGCTTAAATAAGATTGCAGTGAAAAATCGCTATCCTTTGCCTTTGATTGACGATCTGTTCACTCAGGTCACCAACGCAAAAATTTTCTCGAAACTGGATTTGAGGGGTGCATACAACCTTGTACGTATCAGGGACGGTGATGAATGGAAGACGGCCTTTAACACACCCGACGGGCATTACGAGTACCTGGTGATGCCCTTCGGGTTGTGTAACGCCCCGGCCGTCTTCCAGGAGCTGATTAATGAGGTGTTCAGGGAGGTGTTGGGCAAATTCGTCTTGGTGTATCTGGACGATATACTGATTTTTTTCATCCAACCTCTCAGAGCATAGGAAACATGTTAAGTTTGTGCTGCGGAAATTGAGACGGAATCTGCTGTATGCCAAATTGGAAAAATGCATTTTTGAAGTGACCTCTGTTGCCTTTCTGGGGTACATTATCTCAACCTCTGGCCTCTCTATGGACCCTGGAAAGGTTTCTGCTGTCTTGGAGTGACCTCAGCCTGTGGGACCGAAGGCACTCCAGAGATTTCTGGGGTTCGCCAACTACTACAGAAGGTTCATAAAGGGGTACTCTACGGTGGTCTCGCCTTTCACCAGTCTCACCAAGAAAGGAGCGGATACTCACCACTGGTCCGCAGAGGCTCATGCTGCTTTTTCCACTCTAAAAAAACTGTTCTGTTCTGCACCCATATTGAGACATGTAGATATCGCCTTCCCCTTTATCGTGGAGGTCGATGCCTGAGAGGTGGGGGTGGGGGCTGTATTGTCTCAGCGTTCTGGTTTTCAGGGAAACTTCACCCAGGTGCCTATTTCTCTAGTAGGTTTTCACCCGCAGAGAAAAACTACGATATCGGCAACCGGGAACTTTTAGCCATCAAGTTGGTCTTTGAGGAATGGCGACATTGGCTAGAGGGGGCAGAACATACCATCACAGTTTACACGGACCACAAAAATTTAGAGTACATAGAGGGCGCTAAGAGACTTAGCCCTCGACAGGCCCGGTGGTCGTTCTTTTCGAGATTCAGATTTGTAATTACATATACCCCTGGTAGTAAGAACATCAAGGCCGATGCCTTATCCAGGTGTTTAGAGCCCGAGACAGCACAGCCCTCAGCCCCTGAGACCATTCTACCTCAGAAGGTGGTCTTGGCAGCCACTGAGACCTGGAAAGACTGGACTGTTACTCTGAGTCCATACCAACAGGATGTTCCAGAGGGGAAGCCTGAGGGGGTTCGGTTTGTGCCATTGCCTTTTCGCCTACAACTGTTGCAGCTGTTTCATTCTCACAAGAATGCTGGTCATCCTGGGGCCACCAGAACTCAGGACCTGCTTGCTAGATGTGCAGTGTGTGCAGTGTGCCAGGAGCAAACCCTGCCGTCAGGCACCTGTTGGGACGTTGCAGCCTTTACCAGTTCCGAGTGAACCTTGGACCCATTTGTCCATGGATTTTGTGGGAGAACTCCCCAGGTCTGAGGGCATGACGGTCATTTGGGTGGTAGTAGATAGATTCAGTAAGATGGCTCATTTTGTCCCCTTGAAAGGACTCCCCTCGGCCCAGGAATTGGCTGATCTCTTCATCCAGCACATTTTCCGGCTGCATGGCATTCCGGAAAATGTAGTGTCAGATCGGGGAGTCCAATTCGTATCTAAGTTTTGGAGGGCATTTTGCCATCAGTTGGACATGGATCTTTCTTTTTCATCAGGCTACCACCCACAGACCAATGGCCAGACCGAAAGAGTCAACCAGTCCCTGGAACAGTTTCTTAGATGTTATGTTGCAGATGCACAAACCGACTGGGTAAAGTTTTTACCGTTTGCAGAATTTGCACACAACAATCTGAAAAGTTCCTCCTCAGGATTTTCCTCATTTCAGGTGGTGTCGGGAAGGTCACCCAAGTTTGCCCCATTGCCAGTAGCGTCTACTCCATTTCCAGCCTTGGAGGATTGGCAGAGGGCCTTGAAACAAATTTGGGGGATGGTTAAGAGAAATTTGGGGGAAGGCTTTTCAGAACCAAAAGAAACAGGCTGACGAGACGATCCATAGAGTGGAAATTCTCTCCAGGGGATTTGGTCTGGGTGTCCACACGACATTTGGCTCTGAAACAACTGGGCCCTAGATTCATAGGTCCTTTTCCAGTGACCAGAAAAATTAATAATGTCACTTATGCTATTGATCTCCCTACCAGCATGCGAGGTGTAAGATCATTCCATGTGTCTTTGCTTAAGCCGGCGTGGATTCCGCTCCACAACCCCCCCCCCCCCCCCCCCCCCCACTGTGTTGATTGATGACTAACCTGAGTATGAGATAGAAAAGATTCTGGACTCCCGGCTAGTGCAGAACTCCGTGCAGTATCTGGTTCACTGGAAGGGATATGGCATAGAGGAGAGAACTTGGGTGCCAGATTGTCGCATGCACGCAGAGGAATTAAAGAAGGAGTTTCATAACTCACATCCTGGGAAGCCTGGTGGAAAGTGTCCGGAGTCCACTCCTCGGGGGGGGGGGGGGTTTGTACTGTAATAGATTGCGGAAAAGCCGCCGCGCGGACTGGCAGCGAGGCGGCTGGTTCCGCATTCGGCTCAGCGGTTTGCACCCGGCGGCATGCGTCTGATGTGGCTGGGCCTTCTAGTACACACAGATTGAGGAATACACGCGCGTGCGGAGAGGCGGAACCTTTATCACAAACGGAGAGGGATCAGCTGACCAGGTTGGTCAGCTGATCTCAGAGCGGGCAGCTATTGGTTGATCAGCGCTGGGTGGCGCCAGGGAGCGCCGCTCTATATAAAGTTATTGCTGGTCAGTCTCAAGTTGTCTGCCGTTGCGAACACTTACGTCAAAGCACTCAGACCATAGTCAGATCCCACAGTGTGTTAGAACCAGGAGGACCTGGGAATTCACACTGAGCCAGATTACTACTGTGTTAATATTGTGTTATACTTCAGACTAGTTCCAGGGTGTTGAGACCACGGACCTCACACCCAAGACTAGGCCTTATTTGTTACCGGTTATGACCATTTGCTCTGTTGACCTCGCTCTTGCTTTCTGATTCGGTACCTCAGCACATCTGCCTTCGTGTTGCCAAACTCTGCCTGTCCACGGTTACTGAATCAGTCTATTGTCTCTGTACCTTATCTGCCCGTGTGTTGCCGACCTAGCCTGCCCGACCTTGCGAGCCATCACTCTCTCTTGAGAGATAGGCCTTCCTGTTATTCCGCCTGGGGCTCCATCCCCTTGGAAGTCTCAGGCTGCTGGAAGGTCTTCATACTTCCCAGAGGGAGGTGTTCCTCATACTGCCAAGGGCCACCTGCTCCTCGGGTGGTCCTACTCAAAGTCATTACTGTTGCACCAAACACTCACACTATATAGGTGTCCAGAGGTTAGTCATATCTGTATTATTGGTGATTCTGCAGATCACCAATAATCAGATTCTCTCTGTGTGCTGACACCGATCGTTACACTTACATTTGTACTCTGGTCTGTGTTCTTTGAGGCGGGGTAGTTTTTTTTTGGAAAACTTTTTTTTATTCCCTTGTGGGTACTATATTCTAGCACTAACTTTCAACTCCTGGCAAGCTGCCAGCGGGGGACTGGAGCAGCAGTTAGTGACTACAAGGGCACAGGATGGCTGCATGGGGCTGGTAGAAGCCCCAGGTAAGTGAAACTCATTTTTTTATTTTGCTTGGACATTCCCTTTAACACCTAACAATAACCTCCCACACCAGTGCTAATCTTCCCCTCTTGACTGTTAACATTCTCCCATTCTAACCACCCCTCTCTCCACTCCAATAACTAACCTTTCCCCTCACAATTACAGCTGAGTGGGTACTAGGTGCTGGCTAGGTGCTTAAGCTGGCTGGGGGCTGAGTGGGTGCTAGGTGCTGAGGCTGGCTGGTTGCTGGCGACAGCTGGGTGGGTGCTGGCTGCTAAGCCTGGCTGGGATATAGCTGAGTGGGTGCTGTAGAGCTGTGCTGGGTTCTGGTTGGGGGCTGGGTGGGTGCTAAGTGCTGGTTGGGTGCTGGCAGGGACTGGATGAGTGGTAACTGGAGGCACAGGTGGGCTTGGTTCTAGGTGGGTGCTATCTGGGGGCTGAATGGTTACTGGGTGCTGGTGGTGGCTAGGTTGGGTGCTGAGCATAGCTGGGGGCAGGGTGGGTGCTAGCTGGGGCTGAGGCTGGCTGCGTGGGGGCTAACCGGGGGACAGTGGCTGTTAGCTAGGGGGCTAAGGCTAGCTGGGGGCTGACTGAGGACAGAGGCTGCTAGTTGAGGGCTAAGGCTGCTAGCTGGGGCTGAGACCTGGGACTGGCTGGGACCTAGGGCTTGCTGGGGGCTGGCTGGAGGCTGAAGCTGGATGGGTCCTGGGGCTGGCTGAGACCTGGGGCTTGCTGGGGGCTGAGGCTGGCTGGGACCTCGGGCTTCCTGAGGACTGAGGCTGGCTTGGACTTGGGGCTTGCTGGAGGTTGAGGCTGGCTGAGACCTGGGGCTTGCAGGGCGCTGGGGCTGGCTGGGGCTGGCTGGGGCTTGCTGGGGGCTGCGGATGGCTGGGACTTGGGGCTTGCTGGGGGCTGCGGATGGCTGAGACCTGGGGCTTGCTGGGGGCTGCGGATGGCTGAGACCTGGGGCTTGCTGGGGGCCGAAGCTGGCTGAAACCTGAGGCTTGCTGGGGGCTGTGACTGGCTGGACCATTACTGGGATCACCATTACAGACTTGAGATCAGTGTGATGTGCCATTGGTGCAGCTTGGCTGGTACTCCCGCCTCCCCGCTGCTGCTGCCTCTTCATAGCCCGTCAGACATCTGAAGAGCGGGGACAGGAGATACAGAAAGTGGACGCATACAGTGCGCGCCTGGTGCACGCCAAATGCGGAAATGACGTCATTGGTCACTTCCGCATTTGGCGTGCAACTGACGCGTAGTGTATGCATTCGATCTCTGTTTCTCCTGATGCCACTCATCGGATGTCTGATGGGCTATGAAGAGGTGGCAGCAGAGGAGGCAGGAGGGGGGAGTACCAGTGAAGAGGCAGCAATGGCTGAAGCACGGGAGGCAGGCATGGTGCCCATAGTGCAGTGGCGCCTATGGCAGGAGCCATGCCTGCACCCCTCTAGTTTCGCGTCTGCTGTACTGCGATTGGTAGTATATGCAGGGCCAGTTTTAGCATAAGGCACTGTAGGCTCATGCCTACAAGCGCCTTATTTAGGAAAGGTGGCTCCCCTCCCCAAATGTCCCCTTACTTATTGGGAGGGGGCTACATAATACTGGGGAGGGAGCACATCTGGCTCCCTATACGGCAAGGAGGTGGTGGCTATTACCTAGATAAGTGATCTGCAAACTTGGCTCTCCAGCTGTTAAGGAACAAGTCCCACAATGCATTTGCCTTTATGAATCATGACTGTGGCTGTCAGACTCCTGCAATGCATTGTGGGACTTGTAGTTCCTTAACAGCTGGAGAGCCAAGTTTGCATATCACTGACCTAGATTAATGGGGTTGCCATATATTGGGGAAGATCCGGCTACCTAGTCTGGGGAGAAGAGAAGTCTACCTAATATGGGGGTGTGTCCTGAGTTGAGGGGCAGGGTTTAGGGTGCCAGAACGCCTGAACCTTCAGGCTCCGGAGCTGTAAATCCAGCTCTATGTATATATTTTTGTGTATATGTAGTATTACGTTGGGGGGGGGGGGGGGGTGTACACACTGTTTTGTTGTTATATTGTGGTTAACTTGTATGCACTTTATAAATGGTGATTGGCAATATTGTGGTTTCTTCGTTCTTTGCATGTTGTAAATAGATAGAATCAGGGGCGTAACTAGACTTAATAGGGCCCCCCTGCAAAAATTATAGCATGGGGCCCTTTTTGCTCCCAACCCCCATAGGATTGGGAGCCGTCAAATGACAGCAGAGAGTGTTCTGCTGTGAAGCAGCCTCTGGAAGCAGGAAAAAAAATGACACACACTCTCCTGCACATGGTTTCCATGAGGGAATGGGGAGGTTTCTTTGCTAACTGTCTGCACTTGCAGTTGGGGAGAGGGATGAAGAGGGGTCCCCCAAGCCTCTGGGCCCCCCTGCGATGGCAGGGGTCACAGGGGTAATTGCTACGCCCATGGGTGGGGTTGGCAATAAACACGATTGCACAATAGATTTGGTCTTAGTATCTGTGGTCATTTCCACTGGTCCTCTGTCTAGTCTGGTAGACAGTTTCCACCGACACTGGGGTACATGTAGGCATACAGCACTGTTTAATCTTTACATTACTCATTTAATGTGTGGCTTTCAGGTGCTCCAGGCTGGTTGAATTTTAGAAAAGGTTACTTTGTTTCTTATTCGTGACATTTCCTACCTGAAAACTTTGCTTTTTTTTGCATACCACACACATTGCTATTAGTTTGCTACAATTACAAAAAAAAATGAACATTTGCATGTGGAAAATGTGAACAAATACACAATTGCTTGTATGAGTAGTAGACAGAAGTGACTGGCACTCATATGTACGCTGGATATTTAGGACTTGGATTCTGAAGACTGTTTTGTCTGTACTCACCACCAGACGCGTCATTAGGTCTAAAGATTCGAAGCACGTGCTCCGAATCCCGCCCACTGTGTCCCTTGTCTGGAATAAATTAACTGCAAAATCTGCCTTATACTGTTGTAAGCTGTTTTTAAGGTGTGTGTGTGTGTGTGTGTGTGTGTGTGTGTGTGTGTGTGTGTGTGTGTGTGTGTGTGTGTGTGTGTGTGTGTGTGTGTGGTGTGTGGTGCGTGTGTGGTGCGTGTGTGTGGTGTGTGTGTATATAGTGTGTAGTGTGTGTGTATATAGTGTGTAGTGTGTGTGTATATAGTGTGTGTGTGTGTGTGTGTGTGTGTGTGTGTGTGTGTGTGTGTGTGTGTGTGTGTGTGTGTGTGTGTGTGTGTGTGTGTGTGTGTGTGTGTGTGTGTGTGTGTGTGTGTGTGTGTGTGTGTTTCCACTGACTCTCCTCAGAGAGGCTCACACTCTAAGGCCTCTTTCACAGTGGGACGTTGCGTTTGATGCAACGTTAAGGTGGCATAACGTGCCCCTAATGCAACGCATTGAAAGACTATAACTTGGACGTTATTTAGCCCTGCGTTTGGTGTCGCCGTTTTCGTCGCACAGTGATGAAACAAAAACTGGGCATGCGTTACATTTTTTTATTTTTTTTTAAAAAACCTTACTGAGCATGTGCAACACACAACGCAGCAAATGTATTGCTAAACGCACAGCATGCAGCACTTTCTAAATATTGCTACACGTTACACACAACGCAACGTGTGCACGGAATGTCGCACAGACTTTGTATTACTGTGCGTTTTTCACGTTAGAAAATTTTATAACGCAGACTGAGGCCTAATCTCTGCCATATAATTATGTATTCATATACAACAACAACAACAACAAATAACATTTGTAAAGCGCTTTTCTCCCGTGGGACTCAAAGCACATAAGCATGGCTCCGCCCATCGTGGTACAGAGGAAGAATTTTATAAGTCTGGAAATGCCAGGCTAAACAGGTGGCTTTTCAGTCTGGATTTGAATAGCTCCAGGAATGGTGCTGTCTTTACTGGGTGTGGCAGGGAGTTCCAAAGAGTAGGGGCAGCATGACAGAAGGCTCTATCTCCAGATTTTTTGAGGTGCACTCTGGGAGTGACCAAGTTTATAGAACTGATCTGAGGTTGTGAGAGGTGTGGTGCAGCTTCAGCAAGTCCTTCATGTATCCAGGGCCCAGATTGTGCAGGGATTTGAATGTCAGCAGTCCAATCTTGAAGAGTATTCTCCATTCTACTGGTAGCCAGTGCAGTGAGCGAAGGATCGGTGTAATGTGACAGTGGCGAGGCTGCTTTGTTAGCAATCTGGCAGCAGCATTCTGCACTAATTGCAGGCGACGCAGGTCCTTTTTGGGGAGGCCAGCATAAAGGGCATTGCAGTAACCCAGCCGTGATGTGATGAAGGCGTGAACTAGGGTTGGAAGATCCTCTGGGGGAATCAGATGTTTAATCTTTGCAATGTTCTTCAGATGAAAGAAGGAAGATTTAACTACAGATGAAATTTGGTTTCTGAAACTCAATTCCCCATCGATTAGTACGCCAAGGCTGCGCACAAGGTTGGAGCTGTTTATGTCTGAATTCCCAATCCTGATTGGTGTTGCTTTAGGATAGAGCTGTTTTGATGGCGAGTGCTGGCTTTGGACAAACAGGACCTCAGTTTTGTCAGCATTCAGTTTTAACCAGTTATTCATCCATGCCTGTAGTTCAGCTAAGCAAGAGTTTATTTTTGGGGTAGGGTCTGTTCCACCAGGTTTGAAGGACAGGTATAGCTGTGTGTCATCGGCGTAGCAGTGGTACGTCAGGCCATGACGTAGGATAAGTGTACCGAGTGGCAGCATGTAGATTGCAAACAGCAGAGGGGATAGGATTGATCCTTGTGGCACTCCGAATTGTAGAGGTGCAGGTTTGGACATTATAGGACCTAGGGATACTCTCTGTGTTCTGTCAGTCAGGAATGATCTGAACCACTGGAGGACTGATCCACTGATTCCACAGTACTCCTGCAGTCTGTTAAGCAGGATTTCATGGTCAACTGTATCAAAAGCCACTGAGAGATCCAACAGGATTAGGATGGAGCATTCCCCTCTGTCCCTTGCCATGAGCAGGTCGTTGCAGACTTGGATGAGGGCTGTTTCACAGCTGTGGTGTTTCTTAAAGCCAATGGGTACCGCTAATAAAAAAAAAAAGTCAAATACTCACCTAAGGAGAGGGAAGGCTCGGTCCTAATGAGCCTTCCCTCTCCTCTCCCGGTGCCCTCGGTGCTGCGCTGGCTCCCCTGTTCGTGTCCGCTGCCGCAGGGACTTCGGAGGTCTTCGGGAGCACTCGGGCTTACGAATACGGGCCGCTCCATACTACGTACGCGCGAGTGCGTCATAGAGGGCGCTCGCGCATGCGTAGTATGGAGCGGCCCGTCTTCGGGAGCCCGAGTGCTCCCGAAAGCTCCCGAAGGCATGCGGAAGTGGCAGTATTTGACCAAACTGGTCGAATACTGCCATTGGGGGTCCTGCACGGGACCGGGCACCGGGAGAGGAGAGGGAAAGCTCATTAGGACCGAGCCTTCCCTCTCCTTAGGTGAGTATCTGACTTTCTTTTTTAGACCGGTAAACATTCACTTTAAAGCCAGATTGTAGAGGGTCCAGGATGTTGTTTACTGACAGCCTGGTTTCAAGTTGCCGATAGACAGGCTTTTCAATAACTTTACCTAAGAAGGGGAGGTTGGAGACAGGTCTGTAGCTGCTCATAGCATCTGGATCCATGGAAGGTTTTTTAAGAAGGGGCTTGATGATTCCTTCTTTTAGAGAGGTAGGAAACCTCCCTGCTTGCAGAGAGCATTTTACTATTTTGTGAAATGCTGGACCAAGCAGGTCAGGGCATTTCATCATATGTTTAGTTGGTCCAGGGTCCAGGTCGCAGGTTGTCTGGCGGAGGCGACGGAGGATGTCTGAGATCTCTTCCTCACTATTACTTTTGAAGTCAGTCCAGGGTGTTAGGTTGTTTTTGCCACTATTTCCAGGAGTTGAATAAGTCTTAGGTGCTGTGGACTGAATGAGAGACCGAATAGAGGATACTATAGCACTGACATCTTTTGCAGCACTTTACATAATACACAGTAATGATCATAGTCTAATGCCCTGCCATGCCATATTATTATTATGTATTTCTATAGCACTGACATCTTCTGCAGCACATTACAGAGTACATAGTCATGTCACTGACTGTCCTCAGAGGAGCTCACAATCTAATCCTACCATAGTCATAGTCTGTCCTACCATATTATTACTATGTATTTATATAGCACTGATATCTTCTGCAGCACATTACAGAGTACCAAGTCTTGTTACTGACTGTCCTCAGAGGAGCTTACAATCTAATCCCTGCCATAGTCTAATATCCTCCCATATAATTATGTATTTATATAGCAGGGCTGTGAAGTCAGCGCTGAGGAGTCAGAGTCGGAGCAATTCTGGGTACCTGGAGTTGGAGTCGGTGGTTCCAATAAACTGAGTCGTTGAAGTCAGATGATTTTTGAACCAAATCCATAGCCTTTGTAAAAAAATAAGACCGAGGAGTTGGAGCAATTTGGATACCTGGAGTTGGAGTCAGTGGTTTCATAAACTGAGGAGTCGGACTCTGATGATTTTTGTACCGATGCCACAGCCCTTTTATAGAGTACTGACATCTTCTGTAGCACTTTACAGAGTACATACCATAGTCATATCACTGACTGTCCTCAGAGGAGCTCACAATCTAATGCTATCATAGTCTAATGTCCTACAATATTATTATTATGTATATAGAACTGACATCTTCTGCAGTACTTTACAGAGTACATAGTCATGTCACTGACATTCCCCAGATGAGATCACAATCTAATCCTACCATAGTCACAGTCTAATGTCCTACCATATTATTATTATTATGTATTTATATAGAACTGGCATCTTCTGCAGCACTTTAGAGTACATAGTCATATCACTGATTGTCCTCAGAGGAGCTCACAATCTAATGCTATCATAGTCTAATGTCCTACCATATTATTATTATTTATACAGCAGTGACATCTTCTGTAGCATTTTTTACAGAGTACATAGTCATGTCACTGACTGTCTTTAGAGGAGCTCACACCCTAATTCCTATCTTAGTCATAGTCTAATGTCCTTCCATATTATTATTATTATTATTATTATTAATATTATGTATCTACGGTATATAGCAGTAACATCTTCTGCAGCACATTACATAGTCTGTCACTGGCTGTCCTCAGAGGAGCTCACAATCTAATACTACTATAATCATAGTCTAATGTCCTACCTTATTATTATTATTATTATTATTATTATGATTATTATTATGTATTTTTAAAGCACTGGTGTCTTCTGCAGCACTTTACAGAGTACATAGTCACACCACTGACTGTGTTCAGAGAAGCTCACAATCTAACTAATCCCTACCATAGTCATAGTCTAAAAGCATCTCATATTATTATGTATTTATATAGCACTGACATCTTCTGCAGCACTTTACAAAGTACATAATCATGTCACTGCCTGTCCTCAGAGGAGATCACAATTTAATCCATGCTATAGTGTACCAAATGTCTTAGATTGCCTGTACTGATAGTAAACTAGCTGCATTGCCTGTTTTGATCTCTGCTACCTCCAGTATGTACAGTACAGTACAGTGTTACTTTGTGCCTGTATTGACAGTAAACTAGCTGCAGTGTGTGTTGATCTCTACTACCTCCAGTATGTACAGTATAAGCTGTTACTCAGTGCCTGTACTAATAGTAACCTAGCCGCAGTGTGTGTTGATCTGTTACCTCCAGTATGTACAGTGTAAGGTGTTGCTCTGTGCCTTAACTGATTGTAAATCATCTGGATTGTATGTACAGTTTATTGTATTTATAAAGCGGCAACATTACACAGCGCTGCACAATAGATAAATGGGTTAACATACAAGGTAGAACATACGGAAACTCACAACAAAACAAGATCATGCAAATGATTTGATAACAATACAGTGTCATAGGTCAAAATAGAGACTGTTCTAATCCACAAGAGGGGCGATTGTCAGTAAGATTGCATAATCAAGCTGGAAACACTAGGGAGGAGGGCCCTGCCAGAGGCTTACAATCTAAAGGGTGGGGGTGGAGACAATAGGTGCATCTTTTGAGAGGGTAACTAACAGAACATATACCATTTTTATTAGCCAATTTTGCTACTTCTAGGTATTCTGAGAGCTCAGCTTTGTTCATAGTATTCAAAGTCTGTTGGCCCTCATACTACATGGGGGTGGTAAAATTGGTCAGTGATTGACTAATTAAAATTGAATGTGTGTATGCATCTTTACTCTGACTAAAACTTATAGTAAATATCTAATTAAAGGATAGGGGGCTCCATCCAACATTTTGCTGAGCAGGCCCTTTATGTAGGTTACGCCGCTGCTAAGTTCATGTACATTTGGCCCCCATGACCACGCGAACACCCTGCATGGCCATGCCCATTTTTGCTGCGACGCAGGCCACGGGCTCTCCCTGTCTAGTGCCCCATGGGTGCCCCGGATATCCTAGGATCCTAGCAATGCCCCTGCTCACCACCAATGATGAATCAATCATCCAATATAAGAGAACAAAATCAGTTCGGGCACCAGTCTAATGCTTCAATGTAGTTTAATCCAAAAGGTACAATGGATTACAACAGAAGGAGTGAAGACGACCTTAAACACTTGACCACTACAGGTTGTGTTCCCCTTTTGGACCAAAGCAATTTTCACCTTTCACCGCTCCTCCCATTTATTCGCCAAGTATGTTTTAATTATCGCACCAAAATTATCTATATCTTTTTTTTTACCATCAAAGGCTTTCTTTGGGTGGTACGTTTAGCTGATAATTACTTTATTTTAAATGCATTTTAATGGGAATAATAAGAAAAGAAAAAAAAGAGTCACTTCTTGGTTTTCAACCATTGTAGTTCTAAAATAAAACTTGCTCCTGCAGATAAAACCCACTCCTTTTTTTCCCCCGGTTGTTACATTAAAATTATGTCCCTAAAGGTGTTTTCAGTTTTGTGCTCGTTTATCCTATACCACTAATTAAAAGCCTTTATTTGCAAAAATAAGAATAATATACCCTCATGGCATATATATTTAAAAAAGTCCCTAACGTAATTATTTTTAAGTGTCACTTTTTTAACAATTGTTTTATTTTGTTAACTATGGGAGAGGGAGGGAGGTAAGGGGTTGATGGGGGATTTATTTATTTTTAATTTAATGTATGTAGTGTGTATTTTTACTAGTTGGCCACTAGATGTCCCACCACTTTATTTCTATGTACTGTTAACAGTACACAAGAAGTAATGTGTTTGTCTTTTTACTTTCACTTTGTCAATGACGGCTGGCATCTCATTAAGGTAATTGATGCAGGTTATCATTGATTACACGCACTTTGATAGGCTTTGGAAACACCCATTCCTATTCACCATTCAGTGCAGTAAATGGTAGCAATGAGAATGGGAGCGCACGCGTCAGATAGTCGTGGTGGAATACATACATCTGTGCCCCTGAGGCTATGGCTATGAGAGGGAGAAATAAGCAAAATCACTCCTTGCCTACTAAGAGGTCTATTCCCAGATATAGCAGCTAGAGGGGCCTTTAAAAAGTACCCAATATCACCTACTCATATTGTTCTATACAGATACCGTGTTATATTAAAAAGGACCCTGGAAAGACTACAGGCAGCTCTAGAAATTATTCATATTAGAAATAATTAAGCAAATTCTGGTGGCTGACATAAATTGCATACAAATGCAGACCTATAGCTAAAGATCCCAAGTCTAGAATAAAGATACATCATTGTTCTTCATAAACCTTTTCTTAATTATTGCTGCGGTACATAAAATAACGATCAGCTATGTGCTTTGGGTGCTAAACCCTGAAAAGAAGCCTGCACCCCTTGTGAAAAAAATATTTTGAGGAATGTGGAGCTTTCATTGTAAATTTCTGGAGGAATGTGAAGATATTTAACTAAAAATCTTTGTGGTGAACTAGAAAAAGGACTTCTTTAAAACTACCACTGTTTTCCCTCAGGTGACCAAAATGAACAACACCGAAAACAAAGAGTCACTCAAGGAAACTCTGGTGGAGTTGAACACCAAATATAGAGAGTCTATCAAGAAAATAGTGGTGGAGCTGAACACGAAAAACAAAGAGTCATTCAAGCAAAAGCTGGTGGAGATGAACACCAATAACCGAGACTCTGTCATGCAAAAACTGGTGGAGCTGAACAAGGAAAACGTGAAGTCACTCGAGCCACAGCTGGTGGAGCCGGACGACCAAAAAGCAGAGTCGCTTGAGCAAAAGCTGATGGAGCTGAACAACGAAAACACAAAATCACTCAATCAAAAGTTGGTGGAGCTGAGCAGCAGAAGTAAAAAGGCACTTGAGCAAAAACTGATGACACTGAACACCAAAAATGCAGAGTCACTCTTGTTAAAACTGGTGGAGTTGAACAATGAAAACATGGAGACATTCATGCAAAAAGTGGTGGAGCTGAACAATGAAAACACAGAGTCCCTCAAACAAAAGCTGGCAGAGCTCAGTGAGCTGAACACCAAAAATACCAAATCACTCAGGCAAAAGCTGGTAAAGCTGAACACCAAAAGCATGCAGTCACTCATGCAAAAAATGGAGATCCTAAAGATTGAAGAGCAAGAGTCACTCATGCAAAAACTGGAGGAGTTGAACTGTGAAAACCTGGAACCACTCATGCACAAACTGGTAAAATTGAACATTAAAAACCCTAATTCACTCATGGCAGTGTTTCTGGAGCTGAACAAATTGATGTGGAGACTGGAGAAAGAAAACAGTAACAAACTCATTGTCAATGACTTTGCCTTCTCGGCGTCGGTGGTTGCACATAGCTATATTAAAGATCCCAACAATGCTAATTTTCTAGAGTCTGCTTATGGAGCATCGCTGTCCTGCACAGGTAAAAAACAAAGGGGGATAATGATTTGTTTAAGTGCCCTTTTTGTTTGGGACAAGGCCATTTCCTATGCAGTGAGTTGTGAAAATAGTGGTCATGGTATAGTCTTTCCACAAAACGTCCACTGTGTGGCCTACAAGTTTAACAATCACAGTCGTAGGTATAAGAAAATTCCGCCATGTGTAAAATGTAACAAAATGTTTAAAGCAAGCTTTGATCCTAAACACAGAGTAACGGATGAGCCACAAGAATGGCCATATGGCAACTGTGCCGAAACAGAATCCTTCAGCAAGCTGCTACACGGCAGTGAAGAGGTGAGGAACAACGTGCGTACGTTTGGCGATAACAGACAGCACATGAGCAGAGAGGACATAGAGCGAACATTTGATGCCAGGCATGAGGGCCGTTTGCAGGAAAAACTTGGTATTTACCTTGAGCAACGTAATTTCCACGTGGCCCGATGTGACTGGAAGATCTACACTCCAGCTTCCTTAAATTAAGTGAGAGTGATCATCAGATGCCAGAGTCAATCCTGTAAATACAGTAAACCTCAGAGGTCACATGACTACTTAGTCAATCTGGGTAGACCACTAATTGGACCTCTACATGCCATAGTACAAAGCGGATCCTGTTTCATTTCAGGTCCCAAACTGCATAGTACAGGTTTCTGAAGCCTTTTATCATTTGGGGGACAATGAAGAACGTGTGATAAGTTACACTCCTTGCTGTCAATTCTCCATATTAACTGGATTATTCACATGCTTTACCTAAACTTTTGCACATAGACAAGGAAAACACAGAAAAAAGCATCCTGTGAGTGTTTACAGAGAACAGGTTCTGGGCTAACATGTAAACACAGGAGGTGAACCCATTCTGTGCTCCCAGGATATCAGGAAGTAATGCACTGCAGGATCTCTGTTGGAGTTTGATAGGTTGTAATAAAGAAATGTTTTTCTTTAAAGAGTAACTGTCAGGCTGCAGAAGCTAATTTAAACCTCTAGTCTCCTGTGTTAAACAGTTTAGAAGGAAGCCAAAAAGACATTACTGAAGATAAAGATCTCTCTTACCTTTGATGTGTGCTTATCCGCACAGCTTAGACCTAAGCAGGACGCAAGCCGCATAACATACTGCAAAGCATTCTGGGGCCCTCCCCTCGGCTGCTAAGGAGAAGACGGGATCAAGTTTCAGCAGCTTCTAAAACTCAGTCCAGCCACAGCACAGATAAATCTCGGGGCAGCGTACACTGCAGGAGTCCGCTATTGTTCCTAGCCACATGGCTCATTAATATTCACTGCAAACTAGTGTTATTCAGTATGAGCTGTTCTGTGATCAGAAGCAGGCAGGACATGACGACACATTTGGCTTCACAAACATGGAACCTGCCATGAGCTGTCAGGAGCATCATTCTCTGCATATACTATATACAAATTCTGTGAAATCCAAACGTGGACAGTGAAATGCATATGTAATGTAAGTACAGCCAATCTTTAGCTACTGATATATGTGTTTATTTTCTCTGAGACCCTATACCTAACAGCTCCTCTTTAAAGGAAATCTTAAGTATAAAAAAAAAGCAGTTTAACTAACCTGGGCCTTCTTGCAGCCCCCCCTCCTGCAGTCACTGAGGTTAATGAGATACACATTTATGAACTAATGGAAATTTGATGCCAATTTATGCATTTTGAAAATAGATCCATCAAATGCTGCCACTGTGGTGTGTGAATGGCCAACATTTAAGCTCCATAAAATTTACATCAACTTGGAATTATTTACATCTCATTGACCACTCTTATTTGCAAACTGCATTTGTTTCTTGTTGTTTTTTCTTAAAGGATACCCGAACTGACATGTGACATGATGAGATAGACATGTGTATGTACAGTGCCTAGCTCACAAATAACTATGCTGTATTCCTTTTTTTATTTCTCAGCCTGAAAGAGTTAAATATCAGGTATGTAAGTGGTTGACTCAGTCCTGACTCTGACAGGAAGTGACTACAATGTGACCCTCACTGATAAGAAATTCTAACTATAAAACACTTTCCTAGCAGAAAATGGCTTCTGAGAGCAAGAAAGAGGTAAAAAAGGGGAATTTCTTATCAGTGAAGGTCACACTGTAGTCACTTCCTGTCTGGGTCAGCCACTTACATACCTGATATTTAACTCTTTCAGGCAGAGAAAGAAAAAAAAGGAACACAGCATAGTTATTTGTGTGCTAGGCACTGTACATACACATGTCTATCTCATCATGTCACATGTCACCTCGGGTATCCTTTAAAGCCCACCTGGGGTGTGAGGAGTATGGATACTGCCATAATTATTTCCTTTTAACCATTTCAGCCCGCGGGTATTTTTCACCAATAACTATCACTACTTATCACAAAGAAATGATCTATACCTTGTTTTTTCCGCCACCAATTAGGCTTTCTTTGGGTGGTACATTATGTTAAGAATTATTTTATTCTTAATGCATTATGATGGGAATAATAAGTAAAAAATGGAAACAAATATTTCTCAGTTTTCAGTCATTATAGTTTTAAAATAATTCATGCTACCATAATTAAAATACACACTATATTTGGCCATTTGGCCCGGTTAATGCAACGTTAAAATTATATCCCTAGTATAATGTATGGTGACAATATTTTATTTGGAAATAAAGGTGCATTTTTTCAGTTTTACATCCATCACTAATTTTTATCCCATTATTTCATAATTATATGCCTTCTTGACATAGTAAAATACACCTACTTACTTTAGGGGGAAAAAATATCTATTTGGCCACAGCGTACGTACGAAAAGGGCGTCGGGAAAAAAGGGCGCGTGGTATAAACGATAAATGGAAATATCGTTTATAGAAATTATTGTGTAGAATTTCGTTTATAAATAGTGATTTAAAAATGTATAAATCACTAAATAATGTGTATGAGATCGGCAATTCTTAAAACGTTAATCTTCCCTGTTTGTAAAGTGAAACTTATATTTTCGTTTATTAAAAACCCTCCCTGTACCTATCCCTAACCCCTAGACCCCCTGTTGGTGCCTAAACCTAAGACCCCCCTGTTGGTGCCTAACCCTAAGACCCCCCTGTTGGTGCCTAACCCTAAGACCCCCCTGTTGGTGCCTAACCCTAAGACCCCCCTGTTAGTGCCTAAACCTAAGACCCCCCTGTTAGTGCCTAAACCTAAGACCCCCCTGTAGGTGCCTAACCCTAAGACCCCCCTGTAGGTGCCTAACCCTAAGACCCCCCTGTTGGTGCCTAAACCTAAGACCCCCCTGTTAGTGCCTAAACCTAAGACCCCCCGGTAGGTGCCTAAACCTAAGACCCCCCTGTTGGTGCCTAAACCTAAAACCCCCTATGGATAATAATGTTTTACAGACATGAATAAATAAAGAATGTAAAGAAAAAAAATGTAAATTATTTTTGTGGGTGGATAATAATGTGTTAGAAATGTTTTAGAAATAGTGATTTATTATCTTCATAAACGTTATTCGTCACGGGCTCATTTTGTAAACTTAAATCATCACAAACATAGTTATAAATCCTTAAAAATCTCCGGGCGCCGTTATAAATCCTTAAAAATCTCCGGCGCCTTATTTTCCCCGTTCAGCGCCCATTAAACGATATTTATAATGAAAGTGAATGGGGCGCCCTTTTTGTCCACTTGTCTCATGCGCCCAAATCTACTGCTTCCTTGGCCACAAGAGTCCCCGCTGAGCAAAATTCTATGTAGTGTACAAGTACGCTACATAGGAAATAATGTATTGCTACATTGGAAGTAGGGAAGTGACGCAGGCTTCCATTTGAAGCCTGCGATCACAGTATCGGCGGGGAGAGTAATGAATGGGAATATTGTTCCCATTCATAAATTTAACGATTGCAGGAAAGACGTTTTTGAACAAAAACAGTGTTTATTCTTGGCGGTAATGTACGGATTGGCACAGGGGACTTTTGTTCCTTGCAGCCAATCTACCCCTGCTCCTGGTAACAGCGCGATCGCGGGCATTTGCCCACACAATCATCTGCAAACCCCTCCAAACTGCAGGGTCTTGACTAGCGTGTCCCTGCAGCTCTAGCAGCTTCCGCACGGCATAAGTGGTTAAACAATGCACATTGCCCGTCTATCCTGCTGATCCACTGCTTCTAAGATACCCTGGACAAGCATTCAGATTACTGAAGTGTAACTGGATTTGTAGCATGCTTGTTTCAGGTGTGCGATTCAGACACTGTTGATGCCAGAAAGATCAGCAGGACTGCCAGGCAACTGGTATTGTTTTAAAAGTAAAGAAATATGGCAACCTCCATATCCCTCTCACCTCAGGATTCCTTTAAACAAATTCATGTACAAGTTTTTTTTTTCAGAGAAGACTAGCTAGGCAAAAAAATAATAATTCTATATTACTACAGTAGAGTTGCGGTAATCCGTAACTCAACTAACCAGCAGTCTCAGCCAACCAGCACAAATCGCCGGCAGTCCTCACAGTGGTGAAAGCCAATTTCTTAGGCTGTTTGTGGGCTCTGCTTTGCTTAGAGACTGGGTTCCACATCTCCCCCAAGGGTTAAATACGGTTAATTACTGTATTTTAACATTGAATACAGAGTTCATGGTATGTAAATAGAATGGGGTATAGTACTGTATTAGCTAGGTCTATTTTTAACATTGAATCAGCTAAACACCATCAGTGCCGCTCTGCTGGATAACAGACTCTACAGTATCTACAGTATTTCTATATTTCATTTTCTTTAAACAGGTTTGCTGCAAGGATGCAGTCTTTAAAGAGAGTCTGAAGCGAAAATAAATCTCGCTTCAGCTCTTATATATAGCAGGGGCATGTGTGCCCCTGCTAAACCGCGCTATCCCGCGGCTAAACGGGGGTCCCTTACCCCCCAAATCCCCTCGAGAAGTCCCGGGGATCAGTTCCTGATTGAGGCAGAGCTAACCGCTGCAGCCCTGCCTCACGTGCGTCTGTCAGCGCGTATCTCCGCCTCTCCCCCGCCCCTCCCAGTCTTCCTTCACTGAGAGGGGCGGGGGAGAGGCGGCGATGCGCGTCTGATAGACGCACTGTGAGGCAGGGCTGCAGCCGTTAGCCCTGCCCCTAGCAGCAGCAAAATCTACGACCAAGTTGGTGGTAGATTTTGCAAGGGGGGATTTGGGGGTGAAGGGACCCCTGTTTAGCCGCGGGATAGCGGCGTTTTAGCAGAGGCACACATGCCCCTGCTATATATAAAGAGACTCTGAAGCGAGAATAATTCTCACTTCAGAGCTTAAAGGAGAGGTCCAAGCTAAAAGAAAAATCAATATCCACTTACCGGGGGCATCCTCCATCCCCTGGCAGCCTTCCTGTGCCCTCGCCACAGCTCCGGTGGCTCCCGGTGTCCTTCGCTGCAGAAGCCGACTTCACTAGGTCGGCTTCCGGGTCGGCTTCTTGTGCGCTCCGCGGCACGGGTCACGTGGTCTCTCCGTCGTCATCATTTATGTACTGCGCAAGTGCACAAGTTCTGATCCTGCGCAGTACATACCTGATGACGTCGGCTAGACCACGTGACCAGCGCTGTGGAGCGCACAAGAAGCCGACCCGGAAAAGTCGGCTTCTGCAGCGAAGGACACCGGGAACCACTGGAGCTGTGGCGAGGACGCAGGACGCCTGCCAGAGGCTGGAGGAAGCCCCAGGTAAGTGGATTTAGATTTTTATGTTAGGCTGGATGTACCCTTTAAACTATTTCTTACATTAAAAACTTAAAAAAAATTAAAAAAAATTACACTGACCTTTTTTGCTGGGTTTTTGGTATTTCTGTATCAGAAATGTTATCTATGTTTTCATTACTTCTGATTATATCTCCATGTAGGAAAGTCAAATATAAAAATGGCTACATTGTCATATGTCAAATTGTAGATTTTTTTTACAAGTGTTTTAGGTTTCCTATAAAACTGCACTTTAAAAAAAAGAAAAAATGACCGATTAAAAACAAACCCCTTGTTTGGCTAGTTCAGGGGTTCTCAACAATATTACAGCATGTTCCCCCTTTATGAATAGACAGCGTTTGACGAGCACCCTCTCTGTTGGGGGTTGCAGGATCTTGAGTACCCCCAAATCTATATTTGTTAGGAGTGCTGTATAATTATGCAGAACTAGTGATGATCCTAATCAGCTAATTACGATTATAGGAAATTTCGATAAATTTTCGCAAATACGCCTATGTGTAATTTCCATTTATAAATTCAATTGACTTTGTATAGTCATTCATAATTTCGCGTAAGTTTTCACTTAACCAGTTGAGGACCGCAGGCTTACACCCCCCTAGTGACCAGGCCATTTTTTACAATTCAGCACACTGCAGCTTTGAAAGCTCGCTGCTGGGCCGTACTACTTAGCACACAAATTATTTTTGCTCCCTTTTCTTGCCACCAACAGAGCTTTCTGTTGGTAGCATCTGATTTCTGCTGCTATGTTTCTTTTCTTTCTTTTTTTTTTTTTTTTTTTTTGATTAATTTTATTCAGATTTTTTTTTTTTTATAAAAAAAAAAAAAATAATTCTTTTAATTTCCCGAACCCACCCTCCCTCCCTCCGCCTCTCTCTCACTTGGGGGTGTGGTTACCATGCTCTGTGCCCCCTTACAGTGCCGCGCCCGGGTACATGTGTCCCCCCTTCCCCACCCATAGCTACGCCTCTGCCTCTCACTCACTTGGGGGTGCGGTGGCCATGCTCTGCGCCCCCTTACAGTGCTGCGCTTGGGGACATGTGTCCCCCCTTGCCCACCCATAGCTACACCTCTGCCCCCAGGGATCCATGTGCCATGTGTGGAGACCCGAAGGGCTTTCTTACTTTGCACTGAAAATTTTGTTCTTTATGTATTATTTTGGAACCCATCGCCATCTACGGGACACGGATCAAACTAATCAAAACTGTTTTTTTATATATATTTCTTGATTATGGAATGATTTCATACATTTGAATAAAATAAAAAAGTAAGCAGAACTTTTAGATTTTGTGTGATTTTTGTATTGAAGTAGTTTCCTACATATGCAACTGGTGTTCTCATTTACATGTAAGAGTGCACAAACATTAAAATGTATTATAAATCTATGTCTATACAATAACATATGTATCAAATCAGGCAAAAATGCTGCAGGGAATTTGGGCGCAGCTGCTGCCTCCAGAGGCCGTAATGTGGATTACAGCTATAGCGGCACTGGGGCAGTAATTTTGGGGTTAATAAAATACAGAGCCCAAATTATGATAAAAACAGTGTAATTCATGGCGACTGGCCTAAAGCGGGAAAGCCCAGACGACTTCAGGCCGAAGTTGCCTTGTAACGGGACTGGGACCAGGAAAGGAGCCAGGAGGATGCTGGGGGACCTCGCGGGCTACGGTGGGATGGAAGGAGCCCCAGGGAAGTGAAAATTCTGATTTCATTACCTGTTCAGGGTCCCTTTAAGGCCTAGACTTTTGCAGGAGCAGGGTGAGACTTTTTCGGCTTTATCCTGCGTCCAAATTTCCTGGCGCCTTATTGTGAACCCAAGGCGAGAACACCATGGAGGCTGCCATATTTACTTCCTTTTAAGCAATATTAGTTGCCTGGCTGTCCTGCTGATCCTCTACCTCTAATACTTTCAGCCATAGCCCCTGAACAAGGATGCAGCAGATCAGGTGTTTCTGATCTGATTACCTGCATGCTCGTTTCTGGTGTGATTCAGACACTACTGCAGCTAAATAGACCAGCTGCCATATAACTAATAATGGTTAAAAGGAAATACATAGGACACCCTCCATATCACTTTCGCTTCGGGTTCACTTAATTTTCTTATCTTGGCCTAAATGCAAAACACTTTTTCTCCTGCGTTTTCTCCTAGGAAATAATTTTTCATCTTCAATATAAAATAACGTTTTAGCACTGTGCAATTGAAAAACTGCCAAAATTAGGTGAAAACATACTATCAAAATTATTTTGTGTATTTTCTTGCTTGCTGGTGGCTTAAAGAGGAGCTGTTAGGTATAAGGTCTCAGAGAAAAAAACACATATATCAGTAGCTAAATATTGGCTGTACTTACATTACTTATGCATTTCACTGTCCACGTTTGGATTTCACAGAATTTTTATATAGTATATGCAGAGATTGATGCTCCTGACAGCTCATGGCAGGCTCCATGTTTTTCTGTCAAATGTGTCGTCATGTCCTGCCTGCTTCCTGATGATTCCACTCACAAAAAAGATCGTAATGGAAAACACTACTGTGCAGTGAATATTAATTAGCCATGTGGCTAGGAACAATAGCGGACTCATGCAGTATACTCTGCCCAGAGATTTTTCAGTGCGGTGAGCTGGGCTGCATTACAAGCTGCTGTAATATGAGCCTGTAATTTCTCACTAGCAGCCGAGGGTAAGACCCAAGGTGGGGAGAAGCAGCCCCAGAATGCTTTGTAGTATATCATGCGGCCTCTTGTCCTTTTAAGAGCTTGGGAATAACAGCCTTGCTGTTCAGCACACATTAAAAGTAAGAGAGATTTTTAACTTCAGTATTGCCTTTTTGGCTTCCTTCTAAACTGTTTAACACAGGAGAATAGAGATTTAAATTAGCTTTTGCAGCCTGACAGTTACTCTTTAAAATACTGACAACTAGTTTGAAAATTTCACCTAGGAGAAAACTCAAGAGAAAAAGTGGATTGCATAATGGCCCTTCTCTTTAAAATAATGTAAATAATCTCCTAGGTAAAAACTTAGTAGAAAAAGTGAGTAAATAAAGACCCCTGGGCTATATGCAATTAACTTTTTCACATGAGTTTTCTCCTAGGTCAGGGGTTCTCTAACGCGGTGCCGCGGCACCTTGGTGCGCCCCAAGCACCTCCCAGGGGTGCCTTGTGATTTAGCCCCATCCTCTCTGCATTGCCATCAGGTAATGCAACCACATATTGATATACAATGTGGCTGCATAAAGTGCCAGTTAACCTTTGTGTTTAAGTTGGACATCAGAGGATAGGTAAGGAAAGGTTTGTCCTGCTAATGGGGGTTACTTACAATCTGGAGTGGGTACTGTAGTGGGTAAACAAATACTCAAAATAATGTTGACTTTTTTTTTCAGCTACTTTTTGATACTTTTCCGATTACAAAGTGCTAAAAGTTATTTTAGATTGAAGATGAAAAATTATCTCCCAGGAGAAACCGCAGGTGAAAATGTGAATTACATATGGCCAGGGCCGGTTCAAGTAACAATTGGGCCCTAGGGCAAAATTAGCCTGGGGGCCCCCCAACAGACACCCCCTGACCAAAAAGCGTCATTAGAGGCCCTTTGTTGCAGCCAAACTTCCCTCCTGGGCCCCTGAGCTGGCTGCTGAACCTCCCCCAATCACCTCCCAACTTAACAGACTCTGCAGAGTCCCTGGGGAGCAACTGTTAAGATGGGGGAGGGACAACTTGGGGGCCCCTACAGGCTCTGGGGCCCTGGGGCAATTGCCCATTTTTTCCTATGGTAGCTCCGGCCCTACATATGGCCCAGTGTGTTTTCACTATCAACTACGTTCACTGTTGTGAAAAAAACAGGGCTGTGGAGTTGGTACAAAAATCATCCAACTCCAATTCCTCAGTTTATGAAACCACCGACTCCAGGTACCCGAAATTGCTCCGACTCCTCGTCTCTGACTCCACAGCCCTGGAAAAAACATGCACTTTTCTCCACATTTAAAGTGAACCAGAGACGAAGCACCCTTGTGTATTTTACCATATATATCAGTGGGAACATTAGAGAAAACACTTACCATGCTCTTTGTTTCATCCTCACTGCTAAAAGTGTCTGGTATCAGATGTGATAAGACTCCCGGACTGAGCATTCACTCTGGCTTTGCAGGCACTGGCGTACCAATAGGGGATGCGACCCCTGCCGTCGCGGGCGGGCCCGGGGCCCCCCTAGGGCCCGCTCGGGGACGTTTTGGGGGCAGGAGGGGTCGCAGCATAAGAGGAGAGCTGTGGCCGCAGATCGGGGGTGGGGGGGGGGGATCGGGGGGGTAGAATCTGTGGGGAGGGGGGAAATTCCCCCCCTCCCTCAGCTCGGGGAGGGGGGGCCCGGAATTTTTTTTTGCAGGGGGGCCCGGGGCTTTCTAGGTACGCCCCTGTTTGCAGGGAATAATTATAGCTGAGTCATTATAGCAGAGCCACAAGGGGGCAGGCTTGGGCTTGAAAAGACACCAGAAAACACAGACTCAGCTATAATGTTTCCGTAGCAAAGCTAGACTGAGCTCAGTCGGGGATTCTTATCAGAGGTGATAACAGTCAGATTAAACAGAGAACAATGAAACAAAGAGCAGATTAGGTGTTTGCTGTCATGTTCCCACTGATTTATAAGGTAAAATACAAGACAGTGCTTCATCTCTGGTTCTCTTTAAACACACAGGGGGCTATATGCAATTCACTTCTCCTGAGTTTTCTCCTAGGAGATAATTTTTAATCTTCGATTTAAAATAACTTTTCCAACACCTTTCAACTAAAAAAGTACCAAAAAGTAGGTGAAAAAGCACTGTCAAAATTATTTTGAGTATTTGCAATCTTTCTGGTGGCTTAAACTGCATTTTATTGTCAATTTCAAAATACCACCTGGGAGAAAACTCAGGAGAAAGTTAATTGTATATGGGCCACAGTGTGCAATAAGTAAGCTTGCACAGCTGTCAGAAAAACACATGCGAGCGTGAACTAGCTCATTTACATGGGTTCTAAATGCATTTTACTATACAGAAAATACGCATGCAAAACAGACAAGTGTGAACCTTGCCTAAATCAACGTTTTTACACCTCTTGCTGCGTCAGTAATCATAAGTAGCTACTTTCAAGTAGACCCCCATACATTATTTTACATGTAATAACACTGTTCTTGAACATGCAACTGTCAAATTTCCCCATTTATCTCCTGGCTTCTGGGTTTACAGTGTGCGCATTGTATAACGCACAAATTTTAAAGGGGCACTACAGCGAAAAACAGTAAAATTTAAAATATGTGCAAACATATACAAATAAGTAGATTTTTTTCCAGAGTAAAATGAGCAATAAATTACTTTTCTCCTATAATGCTGTCACTTACTGTAGGTAGTAGAAATCTGACAGAAGTGACAGGTTTTGGACTAGTCCATCTCTTCATAGGGGATTCTCAGCAAGGCTTTTATTCTTTATAAAGATATTCCCAAAAAAGAATTTAGGCCTGGTGCACACCAAAAAACGCTAGCAGATCCGCAAAATGCTAGCAGATTTTGAAACACTTTTTCTTATTTTTCTGTAGCGTTTCAGCTAGCATTTTGCGGTTTTGAGAAGTGTTTTTGGTGTAGTACATTTCATATATTGTTACAGTGAAGCTGTTACTGAACAGCTTCTGTAACAAAAACGCCTGGCAAACCGCTCTGAACTGCCGTTTTTCAGAGCGGTTTGCGTTTTTCCTATACTTTACATTGGAGGCAGAAACGCCTCCGCAATCCAAAATCTGCAGCAGCCCGGGAGTATGCATTTCTGCACAACGCCTCCCGCTCTGGTGTGCACCAGCCCATTGTAATACATTACCCTAGCGGATCCGCACCCGCAAGCGGATTGCAAAACGCAGCCAAACCGCTCTGGTGTGCACTAGGCCTCAAACAGTATTGCTGGCCAGCTTCCCTGCTCAATACACAGTTTTTTGGCAGTTGGACAGAGCAATTGCCATTCACTAAGTGCTTTTGAAAATAAATATAACCCTGAGAATCCCCTATAAACAGATGGATTAGTCCAAAACCTGTCACTTCTGTCAGATTTCTACTACCTACTGTAAGTGACAGCAACATAGGAGAAAAGTAATTTATGGCTCATTTTACTCTGGAAAAATGTACTTATTTGTATATGTTTGCACATATTTTACATTTTTGTAACGATTGTGGAACTTTCTCCGTGATCAGCGCACAATGCGTGCGCTGATACGGCGGAAATCCTCCACAAGCATATAATTGCAGGAATCCAGCAAAATGTGCTACGCACCTGTAGAGGGAAATTCCTGTCGGCAGATGGCGCTGGGGAGTGCAGAGGAACCAATCCTCTGTACCTCCACAAATGCCAGACAGGAATTGTACGAAGCGCAGAACGCAATCGCAAGAGAAGTGATTGTGAATGAGAACGAGCAAAGGGACAGGTTGTATGTGTGTGCGCCAACCTAGTCACCCCGCGACAGCACACACACAACAGCAGATACGAAACAGAAACGCAACCGCAAGAGAGGCGATTGCCAGAAGCGATACAAGGCAGATCAGAACAGAATACGAGGATAGCAAAGGCACAGCAAATCATACAACGAGAAGACGAGGAAAATAACAAACGCTAACTGAACGCGTACCCCGCACTCATTCGCAACAGTGCACGCGTTCGTGCGCGGTCCCCACGTGATAAGCACAACAGGGACAAGCACGCCTAACTAACCAACGACAGACAAACGTAAAACAGAGGACGCGAGCGCTTGCTTAACGGTTCCCTCACCGAGCCTCCAGCAAGCGTTCGCAGCAGACAAGACAGACACACGAAAACAGGAACAGGCGGGAGATAGGATCCACAGCACTAGCGAAAAGAGACTAGTGCGATCCAGAGAGGCAGAACAGAAGGATCCACAGCACTAGCGAAAGGCGAGTGCGATCCAGGTAGACAGAACAGAAGGATCCACAGCACTAGTGCAAAGAGACTAGTGCGATCCAGAGAGGCAGAAGGATCCACAGCACTAGCGCAAAGAGACTAGTGCGATCCAGAGAGGCAGAAGGATCCACAGCACTAGCGTGAAGCGAGTGCGATCCAGGGACAGAGTAACAGAACAGAAGGATCCACAGCACTAGCGCAGGATGCTAGTGCGATCCAGAGAGACAGAACAGAAGGATCCACAGCACTAGCGCGAAGCGAGTGCGATCCAGGGACAGAGTAACAGAACAGAAGGATCCACAGCACTAGCGCAGGATGCTAGTGCGATCCAGAGAGGCAGAACAGAAGAGATAGCTGGTAGCAACCGCTGCACCAGCTATGCTCCAAGAACAGAGCAGAGCAGAACGATTTCCTGTCGACCACCGCTGGGACAGGACAATCGCAACAGACAAACAAAACAGATAAACAATCCTAACTGCACTAGGGAATCTGCCTAGCACAGTTTCCAGGAATTACTCTAAGCTGATCTTCAAACAAAGAGCATGGCTGACACTCCTCCAGGAGGGTTTCACAGGAAGGAATCCTTATGACCAGCCAAGCATTGTGGGACACACATAGTACTTATAGTACACACCTCCAATGAATGTGGCCAGGCAATTTGCATGACAACGTATGCAAATTCCTCAGCAAGCACAAGCTGCAAAACTGACAGAAGGTCTCCTCTCCAGAGTCCTGCAGCATGCAAACCTAAACAATGGTCAAAAAGCTGCCTGCCTGCACAGGCAGCTGAGCAGATCATTACAATTTTACAGTTTTTCGCTGTAGTTCCCCTTTAATGTGTGATGATCTGTAATAAATACTGGACATACAAAGCTTGCATGTAGCGAGCTAGAATAAGGCAATCAGTTACAACGCAGTACTGTGAACAGGCCCATAGAATTATATGGGCAGCAAGCTGACATGCAGAATTATTCTGCAATGCAACTGATGCACTGTGAATTAGGCCTTAAGCTGGTAAGCTTTATAAAAATTTGTCAATTTATTATGAGTTGCACAAATGTTAATGTATTGACTGCATATGATCTGATGACACTCTAAGGAGTTCTTTAAAAATAAATCTTTCTTCACATTACGTAGAGCACAAATATATTTTGGTGAAGTGAACTCTCTTTACATACTAACTTTGGAAGTCCTCATTGTACTGTACTGTCAAAAAGACCCACCAATCAGCTTTTGCTAAATCGAGATGGTCAATGCTAGTGCCATCTGACTGTAAGCAATGATCCCAGATTTTATTAAAGGTTACCTGAGACGCCTACGCGGTCCCCAAGAAAACCGCAAATGTTTAATTTCCCAATTTTCACAAGCACACATTCCCTAGCAATACAAAATTCAACTTCTCCTCCCCCCCCCCCCCCCCCCTTCTCCCTGGCTCTGCTTGCAGTCACTGACAGTTTTTAATTACAGAATATTCCACCCAGGTGTAAGAAGCTTTCTCCTAGCTCCCACAAGACCCCTAGAAGGTTTATATTCCCATCCATCAGATCAGATAGGAGTTTGACAAAACCAAGTTAGCCATCGTGTCTTATGCTAGGTACACACCATACAATTTTCTGTTAGATTTTCTCTTAGATTTATCTGCCAGATAGCTTTTTTCCATGTTGTAGGTAAATCTAACAGAATAATCTAACAGAAAATTGTATGGTGTGTACCTAGCATTAGACAGCCTGGCACCAATCCCAGCAGGGTTTGGCACCTCTGTGTATAGCTGGGGAGTTCCAAGGAAATCAACCTCCCAGCTGGCTGCTACCAGGGAGCAAATAACCTCATGGTGAACTATATACTATAAAATAATCCATAAACTTCATTTGTCATATGAAGCTGCCAGGTCCTTCACATTTGCAGAGTGTGTTGGACTTTACATACACTATTCCTGAGCAATTTTCAAGAACCTGGATTTCCCAGAACGAGCGCTACTAAGGTTGGAAGTAAAACACTGTTATGAGTCATCCATAGTCCTCATGTGTAGTGTAATGATCTGGGGGCGATTTCCACAGCCAGCGCACACCAAGTGCACTGAAACAGATGTAAATCCCCAAAATCACAGAAGCAGAGTACCCAGTATATATTTGTAGAGGGGAATTCCAACCAGCAGGTGGAGCTGTGGAGTACAGAGGAACAAGTCCTCTGTACATCCACAGATGCCAGATTGAAATTGCACAATGAAGCAACACTGGGCAATATAAACAAGGTAGCAACTCAGAAGAGAGCAAGAACAGAGACAGACTATATGAATGTCTACCAATCTATTCGCCACCCAGCGACGGCAGACATGTCACATCAGAACAGACCAGAGTGAGAAAGCCAATCGCAAGAGAGGCGATTGCTATCAGCAACACAAGACGGAGAAAAGAGAGCATGAATGAGTAATGGAAGACACAGCGAACAACCACAATCCGGAAGCCAAGGAAAACAACAAATAAACTAACCAAACGCGGTCACCGCACGTTATGCGCAACAGTGACAAGCGCGTTAATAGCACGGTCACCGCACGTTAAGCGCAACAGTGACAAAACGTGCCGACTGACTGACGAATGAACACGGAAAACAGCATGCGTTCGTTCCAGACCAAACAGACTGAAGGAGTAACCAGTAGCAACCGCTGCCAAGGTTATACTCCAAGACAGACAAGAAAGATCCACCACCTCTAGAGCTAGGGCGAATGCGATCTAGAAACAGGACTGAACGATTCACTATCAGCCACCGCAGGAGATCATGCAATCGCAAGGACAAGACAAGACAAGACTAGGCAGTACAATTAATACACAAAACTGACTGCACTAGTAGGAGTGCAAAATGCACTCCCCAAGAATTAACAACTCTAGAATATCTTAGCAACAAGATACCAAGAGGCTGAGGCACTAAGGTTAGGCTCACTAAACAAACTATGACGAGCAAGGAATTCTGGGAGGAAGTGACATTTATACTGAAAATCTTCAAAGGAAGCAGACAAGCAGATTGCAAGATAAGTGGATGCAAATCAGTCACTACAGCATCAAGCCTCCTGAATCTCGCAAACTGACAAAAAGGCCTCTTTTCCCTGGACTGAACTATGCAACCTGCATAGGAAACCAATAAACTGTCCAGGGAATCAAGGCCAGCAGAGCGGATTCTGACATTTAGTATCAGAAGATTCATAAATTTATGCTGAGGATGAATATCAATCTTATCTCTCCATTGGACCTATGGATGACAGAAAATTGGCAGAACCAGGATTCTGGAGGCAGGAACTGCCCCTATTCAAGTTAAATTGGGCTGGATTTGGACATGTCATAACCCCTCCCAACTACAGTGAGGGTTAAAACACAATGACACACTAAGCCCAGCGTCCTGTACCTTTAATCTGACGAATTACCATCAATTGAAGGCCAGCTGGACACTGGCAAATCACCTACTTGGATTACTTCTCACAAAGGCCTCTGGCCGCATGGCAACCAGCCATCTTCGACTTTCAATTGCCGCATGGACTATCAGTAATGGTATTTTGAGCTGTATAAGACATTCTGTTTCCTTTTCATCTCTACCTTTTTTCTGTCAACACAATCTGTTGTGACTGACAGGTATATTTACCTGTTGGTTGTAAAGCATATTTGTGTGTATGGTTTTAGAATAAAACGATTTCATCGTTCTCGCTTTGCCCTGTTCTTGCTACAAAGAATCTGCCCTCTGGAGAGTCATACTGCCGCATTGTTTTCTTATACATTTTTGATTGGCTCGTTAGGTTGCAAAGAACAGTTTCTTCCTTCTAGGAATAGCTAGCGGGGGGTCTCTTCACCCCTTCAAATTCAGAGAGTTGTGGCAGTGAAAATATCCGATTTCCAGCATGAAATCGATACATTTGACCAATTGTGCATGTGTGGGCACCATCAACTAATCTTAACCATTTACCATTTAACTCAGAACATCCTCTCTGCTCTAAAAGATAAACAGCAGAATAATAACCTTTAACCCTCCTGGCGGTCAATTAAAACCGCCAGGGGGCAGCGCAGTGCTTTTTAATCATGTAGCTAGCCTAGCGCTAGCTACATGACAGCCGCTGAGCTGCGGCATCCCTCCCACCCCTCCGATCGCCTCCGGCGATCAGGCCTGTCAGGAAATCCTGTTCTGAACGGGATTTCCATTAGGGCTTCCCCCGTCGCCATGGCGTTGGGCAGGATGACGTCACCAACGTCATCGATGTCGTGACGTCAAAGGGAGTCCTGATTCCCCCCCCTCAGAGCTGCCTGGCACTGATTGTCCAAGCTGCGCATGGGGTCTGAGGGGGGTGGTGCAGCGGGTAGCGGCGAATAGTCACCGAGCGGCCGCGATCGGGCAGTACATGCAGCTAGCAAAGTGCTAGCTGCGTGTAATTAAAAAAAAAAAAATTTGCAAAAAGGCCAAGCAGGGCCTGAGAAATCCTCCTGCGTGGCGTAGCCCGAGCTGAGCTCGGGCTTACCGCCAGGGAGGTTAAAGAAAAACATTTTTGTTACATCTGATACAAATCCTGCAATAGATCTGCAGTGTGTATGTCCTGCTTTCATGGAAGAATACATAGGGTTAATATCCTGTGTTTATAAATTAGCTGCTCTGCTGAGGCAGATGAGATTCCTGAGCTGACAGCTGAAATATGAAATAACAGCTGTGATTATTCACAGATGAGGATAAAGACAGGATGAACTCTCTAAATGCATACAGGGTGCATTTCTCTAGGTTTTCCTTCTGTCCTGTGCAAGAGTTCAGGTCCACTTTAAAGAGTAACTGTCAGGCATAACATCCATGATCAATTCTCTATTGCAATCTGTTAAGTAAAAAAAAAAGATGCCAACAAGGCAATTCAAAAGTTTAACATCACTTTTTTTTCTTCAATAGATTATTAGTCCCCATAACCCCAGGCTTTTTTCTTGTACGCTTGCCGCAGAAGAGAAGTTGTAATACATGCTAATTAAGCCTGATTGGCTGAAGCCTCTGTCCCTCACCTCTGTTCCTCTCTGATTGGCCGCTTGTTTTTGGTCGCACTCTGCAGCTGCTAGGACGCAGGGAGGGGGGCCAGAAACTGTCCTCTGTCACTGTCCTCGGCCTGCCTCCTGTTGTGTGCCCCTCTCAGCACTCCTGCTGCATTCCCCCCTCGCACCGCATCCCCCCTCGCCTCTCCTCCCTGCACTATTACTCAGTGAAGCGGGGAGGAATAAAAGCAGTGTGCACAGACTCCCCTCCATATGGTTCCACGCGCCGGAGTTCCTGTCTATACACTCTGCACTACCGGCGGTACTGCAGAGTGTATAGACGGGAGCTCCACTGCCTTTATTCCTCCCTGCTAGGCTCTATAATAGAGCGGGGAGGAGAGGAGATGCAAGTGGGATGTGGATGCCAAAGCCTGTGGGACCCAAGATGGCCCCTGCCATGGACAGAATTCTGGCCATTTCACTATATAAAATACACTGAAATCAAAACCTGGACAGTGCAATACATCTGTTACGCAAGTAGAGCAAGTAAGTATCTACTTAAATGTGTTTTCTTCCCCTGGCATAGTATGGCAAATAGTGGCACTTTAAGTAAGAGCCATTTCTGTGGAGTGGCTGGAGTGAAAGCCAGACTGGTACTGATCAAGCAGGAAACAGAGTAAATAATTTGCCTAATTCAACAATGGATATGGAAGTAGGAGGATACAATGGAAATTTGTAAAAAAAAAAAAAAAAAGTTTTTTGTATGAAACTGAGTCCTAGTTTAGTAGGTTTGGTCAACCAAGGTTGGCAACAGACAGGATGAGGGCAGACATTGGTAAGAAGTAGCAATCTCAAAACACCCGTGATTTGCCAAATCGTGGAAGTGCTGCAGTTTCAACTCAATTCCTGGAGCAATTGCGAATTGGCTACTGTAGCCATACCTCCCAACTTTTTGAAATAAGAAAGAGGGACACTTAAGCCAAACTCCTGCCATGCTCCTGATTACGCCCCTGACACACCCCTAGTCATGAAAAATTATGTTTTATAATTCAGACCACACTGGTGCTTTCTATCCTGAGTCACGTTCCTTCATATTAACAACATGCCGACTGCTCCACGCCAATTGGCGTGAGCAGTGTGGCAGCCCCAGGACCGCTCCACGCCGATTGGCGAACGGCCTATGGGGCTAGTAGGAGAGCGCGCGCAACTTGCGCACACATCTCCTGCTTGGAAGGCGATCGCTGCTCGGAGACTGTTAAACGCCAAAAGCGTCGTCTATTAGGGTAGTACAGCACTGCGATCTAAGGCAGCGCTGTACTTACATATAGTTATTTTGGTTGAAAAAAGACATACGTCCATCGAGTTCAACCAGTATAAAGATCGAGTTCAACCAGTATATATATGTACTGGGGACAGCCGTGTGACACGACTGTCCCCTCCGTCAGTGCGGAAGTGATCCGCTGTCATAGGCTGAAGCCTATGACAGCCGATCATGCGGATTGGCCGGCGGAGGGAGGGTGATGAAAAAAAATACAGAAACTTATTAGAAACAGATTAAAATAAATTTTTATAAAAAATAAACACTGGGGGGCGATCAGAAAAAAGGAAGGGGGAATCACTTGTGTGCTGTGTTGTGCGGCCCTGCAGCTTTGCCTTAAAGATGCAGTGACCAATTACAAGAAAAAGGGCTTGGTCTTTAGGGGGGGTAAACCCTGCAGTCCTCAAGTGGTTAACATTTGAAAATAGGAAATATATCAATTTGAAGGATAGGAATAAAATGTAAAGTCAATAAAAAACAATTTTCAGTAAAAAAAATGCATATATTTATATAGATCTCTGTACATCAGTCTTTAAAGAGGGACAAGTGAGGTAGAAAGAGGGACAGAGAGATGTGGTTCCCAAAGAGGGACAGTCGAAGCTATGCTGTAGCCACTGCTGCAATCGTTCCATGATCCCTCTCAAAATAGTCTAAGCAGAGTGATCACAACACTGCTAGTGGGACCACCCCATTAGAAGTAAAATCTGATGTGTAGAGTGGTGGTAGGGCATCAGAAGACAGATTGTCTAGGCTGTGATAGTTACTGTGTAGATGTAGTGGTAGAATATTGTACCGTGGTCAGGGGCAAATCTAGGATTTTCAAGGGGGGAATTCCTGAAAGTTTTATCTCGGCTAAGAACAATCTGAAGTTCATAGTGAATCAAAGCACAAATATTATACTAGTTTTCTATCTCTTTGATAAAAATTACTAGTGTTGCAAGTTGCAGCACACTCTTCATTGTGCCAATTCCACAGTTAATCCGACAATTATTTTGGCAGCCCCGCAGGGTCTCTCTTCCCCAATGCATATGCCACAAGCCTTGAGAAAGGGAGACCCTGTAAGGCTCTACAACTACTGGATTAACTGTGGAACTGGTACAATAAAGAGTGTTCTGCAACTTCTGAAATTGGCGTTAACGCAAATCGAATAGAATCCTGATCGGACATGTTGGATTTTATCCATTTGATCAGCGATCGCATATCGATCGCATTAACGATTGTATGGTGTAGATGGGGCTTTACATTGCTGTGCTGTGGGCAACACAACCCCCCCTCACATACGATTTTTATGCGATCGCTGATCGAATCAAAATCCAACATGCTCGATCAGGGTTCGATTCGATATGCATTGATAGGTTAGATAGGTATATGTATAGATTAGATAGGTATATGCCCCCAGTATAGGTTAGATAGGTATATGTCCCCAGCACAAGTTATATAGGTATATGCCCCAGTATAGATTAGATAGGTATATACCCCCAGTATAGGTTAGATAGGTATATGCCCCAGTATAGATTAGATAGGTATATGCCCGCAGTATAGGTTAGATAGGTATATGCATCAGTACAGATTAGATAGGTATAGGTCCCCCAGTATAGGTTAGATAGGTATATGCACCAGTATAGGTTAGATAGGTATAGTATAGATTAGATAGGTATATGCCCTCAGTATAGATTAGCTAGGTATATACCCCCAGTATAGGTTAGATAGGTATATGCCCCCCAGTATAGGTTAGATAGGTATATGCCCCAGTATAGATTGGATAGGTATATGCCCCAGTATAGATTAGATAGGTATAGGTCCCCCAGTATAGGTTAGATAGGTATATACCCCCAGTATAGGTTAGATAGGTATATGCACCAGTACAGATTAGATAGGTATATGCCCTCAGTATAGGTTAGATAGGTATATGCCCTCAGTATAGGTTAGATAGGTATATGTCCCTCAGTATAGGTTAGATAGGTATATGTCCCCCAGTATAGGTTAGATAGGTATATGCCCCAGTAAAGGTTAGATAGGTATATGCCCTAGTATAGGTTAGATAGGTATATGCCCCCAGTATAGATTAGATAGGTATATGCCCCCAGTATAGATTAGATAGGTATATGCCCTCAGTATAGATTAGATAGGTATATGCCCTCAGTATAGATTAGATAGGTATATGCCCCGGTATAGGTTAGATAGGTATATGGCCCAGTATAGGTTAGATAGGTATATGCCCCAGTATATGTTAGATAGGTATATGCCCCAGTATAGATTAGATAGGTATATGCCCCCAGTATAGATTAGATAGGTATATGCCCCAAGTATAGATTAGATAGGTATATGCCCCAGTATAGATTAGATAGGTATATGCCCCAAGTATAGATTAGATAGGTATATGCCCCAGTATAGGTTTAGGTATATGCCCAGTATAGATTAGATAGGTATATGTTTCCCAGTATAAGTTAGATAGGTATATGTATAGATTAGATAGGTATATGCCCCACTATAGGTTAGATAGGTATATGTCCCCCAGTATAGATTAGATAGGTATATGCCCAGTATAGATTAGATAGATATATGTCCCCCAGTATAGATTAGATAGATATATGTCCCCCAGTATAGATTAGATAGGTATATGCCCCACTATAGGTTAGATAGGTATATGTCCCCAGTATAGATTAGATAGGTATATGCCCAGTATAAGTTAGATAGGTATATGTCCCCCAGTATAGATTAGATAGATATATGTCCCCCAGTATAGATTAGATAGGTATATGCCCAGTATAAGTTAGATAGGTATATGCCCCCCAGTATAGATTAGATAGATATATGTCCCCCAGTATAGATTAGATAGGTATATGCCCAGTATAAATTAGATAGATATATGCCCTCAGTATAGGTTAGATAGGTATATGTCCCTCAGTATAGGTTAGATAGGTATATGTCCCCCAGTATAGGTTAGATAGGTATATGCCCCGGTATAGGTTAGATAGGTATATGCCCCAGTATAGGTTAGATAGGTATATGCCCCAGTATAGGTTAGATAGGTATATGCCCCCAGTATAGATTAGATAGGTATATGCCCCAAGTATAGATTAGATAGGTATATGCCCAGTATAGGTTTAGGTATATGCCCAGTATAGATTAGATAGGTATATGTTCCTAAGTATAAGTTAGATAGGTATATGTATAGATTAGATAAGTATACCGGTATGCCCCACTATAGGTTAGATAGGTATATGTCCCCCAGTATAGATTAGATAGGTATATGCCCAGTATAGATTAGATAGATATATGTCCCCCAGTATAGATTAAATAGGTATATGCCCCACTATAGGTTAGATAGGTATATGTCCCCCAGTATAGATTAGATAGGTATATGCCCAGTATAGATTAGATAGATATATGTCCCCCAGTATAGATTAGATAGGTATATGCCCCACTATAGGTTAGATAGGTATATGTCCCCAGTATAGATTAGATAGGTATATGCCCAGTATAAGTTAGATAGATATATGCCCTCAGTATAGGTTAGATAGGTATATGTCCCTCAGTATAGGTTAGATAGGTATATGTCCCCCAGTATAGGTTAGATAGGTATATGCCCCAGTATAGGTTAGATAGGTATATGCCCCAGTATAGGTTAGATAGGTATATGCCCCAGTATAGGTTAGATAGGTATATTTCCCCAGTATAGATTAGATAGGTATATGCCCTAAGTATAGATTAGATAGGTATATGCCCAGTATAGGTTTAGGTATATGCCCAGTATAGATTAGATAGGTATATGTTCCTAAGTATAAGTTAGATAGGTATATGTATAGATTAGATAAGTATATGCCCCACTATAGGTTAGATAGGTATATGTCCCCCAGTATAGATTAGATAGGTATATGCCCAGTATAGATTAGATAGATATATGTCCCCCAGTATAGATTAAATAGGTATATGCCCCACTATAGGTTAGATAGGTATATGTCCCCCAGTATAGATTAGATAGGTATATGCCCAGTATAGATTAGATAGATATATGTCCCCCAGTATAGATTAGATAGGTATATGCCCCACTATAGGTTAGATAGGTATATGTCCCCAGTATAGATTAGATAGGTATATGCCCAGTATAAGTTAGATAGGTATACGTCCCCCAGTATAGATTAGATAGATATATGTCCCCCAGTATAGATTAGATAGGTATATGCCCAGTATAAAGTTAGATAGGTATATGTCCCCCAGTATAGATTAGATAGGTATATGTCCCCCAGTATAGATTACATAGGTATATGTCCCCCAGTATAAGTTAGATAGGTATATGCCCCCCAGTATAGATTAGATAGGTATATGTCCCCCAGTATAAGTTATATAGGTATATGTCCCCCAGTATAGATTAGATACTGGTTAGGCGGGGGGAGCGGGGAGAGAGGAGTTTCCACTTACCTGCCTGGATCCTGCAGAGAGCTTCTATCTTCAGCCTCTCCCGGCGCGCGTCGCATCGGTAACAGCTCCCCCTGTGATGACATGCGGTTACGCCATCACAGGGGGCGCTGTTACCATAGCGACAGACGCCGGCCGGGACAGGAAGTAGATAGTAGCTGCCGGCAGGATCGAGGAAGGTAAGTGGAAACTCTTCTCTCTCCCCGCACTCAGCTCTGCCTGGTGCGCGTACGCCAGCTGTCAGCAGCAAGCGAGGCCCCCCCCCCCCCCCGCAGCGTGAGGTCTCGCGGCGCCCCTGCTCATGCCGCTAGTCAGACCCTCGGCCGCACACACATACGGCAGCCCCACTTCCGGTCTCGGTGCAGGGGGGGGGGGCCCAGAAACCCGGAACACCCCCTTGTGCGCCAGTGGTGGGTAGCCATCAGTAAAACCAAGAAGTTTTGAATCAGGATGATACCATTTACTGGCTAACTCAAAAATATGTAAGAGTACCGCCTAACGCCGATGGGCGTCAAGTCCCGAGGCTGGGATTTACAGGAGATCGCGCGCATCTTCTGCTCGGGGGGCGGAGCTCCGCCCTGACTTCAGTCTTCAAGCGCCATCGGGGGGTTGGCCCTAGAGCTGCGCAGCCACACTCGCGGCTGTGTGGACTGCGCAGCCGCGGCCAGCTCCGGCGGCCATATTGGCAGAGGCTGGAGAGCCCGACCCGGGCCGTGCGGTCGTGACCGGCCAGGGGGGCTATTGAGCGGCGGGGACCCGGCGGAACGACACGGAGGGCGCAGGTGGCATCCTCCGTGACTTTTAAAGAGATGCAGGTACTTAACTTTTTTTTTTATAGTTTGGCCTCGTAAGTCCAGAGGTTCTGTTCTATTTAAAAACACAAGCTGACACTTACCTGGGAGCCTCTCCCGCCCCCCTGCAGCTGTCCTGTCCTCTATGATCCTTCGTTCCCCGCCGGTTCCGTTCAATTATTCGTCTAACTAGACAAATGCAACTGCGCCTGTGCGGCCGCACACATCCTCGCTCCTGCTCACGTCTCCGGGAGCCTCCTGCGCAGGTGCAGTATAAAGTTTGAAGTTTTCTCGTACTGCACAGTAAGCTACCGGAGACACGAGCAAGGACGAGCGCAGGTGCAGTTGCATTCATCTACTTAGACGAATAATTGGCCGGTAACGGCGGCGGGGACCGGAGGATCGTAGAGGACGGCGCGGGACAGGACAGCTGCAGGGGGCCGGTAGAGGCTCTAGGTAAGTGTCAGATTTGGTTTTTAAAAAGAACAGAACCCCTTTAACTCATATTTTTAAGTTAGCCAATAAATGGTATCAACCTGCTGCAGTTCCACACTGCCCTTGCTCATGCGAAGCAGGAATACTTTACCAAGCTCATCGGAGCACAAGCTTCAAACCCCTGGCGTCTATTTGCCACTTTCAACTCCCTGCTTAAACCCACCCCCCCACCCTCCGTTTCCTCCCTCTCTGCCACAGATTTAGCAACCCACTTCACCAACAAAATTGTCTCTATCCGCCAGGAAATATCCAATCTCAAATCTTCACCTCCCACCCCCTCCCAACCAGCTCCTCCTCCACCCTATCCTCCCCTCACAACCTTCAGTCCTACTACCACCGAGGAAGTCATCCACCTACTGCTGACTTCCCATACCACTACTTCCCCCCTTGACCCCATCCCTTCTGATTTACTCCACCCTCACTTCACGGAATTGGCCCCAGTCCTCACTACTCTGTTCAACCTCTCCCTATCCACAGGCACGTTCCCCTCAGACTTCAAGCAGGCCACTGTACTACCCCTGCTCAAGAAACCCTCTCTCGACCCCTCGCTACCCTCCAACTACCGTCCTATCTCCCTCCTCCCCTTTGTGAACCAGACGCTCAAGGAGTTTTGAGGCAAACGCCTGACCCAGTTCCTCAATGCCAACTCACTGCTAGACCCACTGCAATCTGGATTTCGGCCTGCCCACTCAACCGAAACTGCTCTCAACAAAGTGGTCAATGACCTTGGCTTAGCTAAAGCTGAAGGTAAATACTCCATTCTCCTCCTTCTTGACCTTTCAGCAGCTTTTGACACAGTAGATCATCCCCTACTCCTCCAGTCCATGGGCATTCACGATCTTGCCCTGTCCTGGCTTTCATCCTACCTCTCCAACCGCTCCTTCACTACCGCCTTCAATGAGTCCTCATCCACCCCCAACCACCTCTCGGTGGGAGTCCCCCAAAGTTCGGTCCTTGGCCCCCTACTGTTCACCCTATACACATCCTCCATTGGCAAGGTTATCTCCTCCATGGGTTTTACCTATCATCTGTATGCAGATGACACCCAGATCTACCTCCACACCCCTGACATATCCACCACTACCATGGAAAAGGTCTCCTCCTGTCTATCAGCCATCTCCTCCTGGATGTCCGCTAGGTTCCTGAAACTAAACCTAGACAAAACGGAATTTATGATCTTCCCACCCCGGACATCCATAAACCTCCCAGATGTGCAGGTCACTGTTAACCACACTACCATTCACCCTACCTCTCAAGCCCGCTGTCTGGGTGTCACCCTGGACTCCACACTCTCCTTCACTCCCCACATCCAAAACCTCACAAAGTCCTGCAACTTCCACCTTCGTAACATCTGTAAGATTCGCCCTTTCCTGACCTCTGCCACCACCAAACTCCTCATCCATGCCCTCATAATTTCCCACCTTGACTACTGCAATGCCCTGCTGTCTGGTCTCCCTATGACCCGAACAGCCCCACTGCAGTCCATCATGAATGCAGCAGCCAGAATTATCCACTGCTCCCATCGCTCCACCATGGCGGATCCCCTCCTTGAATCCCTCCAGGTGTGTTTAGCTTCTAAGGGTACAATGGTTAATTTGCATATATTCAGCAGTGGTGCCTGGGAGACATCTCGAGCTCACTCCAACCTGAATTATCGCAAATTCTTTCTGTTTTAGGAAAGCAAACTTTTGTTTTTCTTAACATCTTAGTAAGGGGGCTTTTAGGACCATTGTAGTCCCTTACACACCCCAATGAGTTCTGGGTCACCATGAGCTTGCTGGTTAGTCTGTGCCTCTCGGATTTACAAGCCCTACTCCATAGAGCCAAATTAATCCATGCCATGCACTGATGAGGATCAAACAATCCGAAACAGTCTGTATGCATGTTGGATTATTATGGCTCTGTACATATTCACAAGCTGACACATCATTGCATTCCAGCGGTTCTGGAGGTGTGTTTAGCTTCTAAGGGTACAATGGTTAATTTGCATATATTCAGCAGTGGTGCCTGGGAGACATCTCGAGCTCACTCCAACCTGAATTATCGCAAATTCTTTCTGTTTTAGGAAAGCAAACTTTTGTTTTGTTTTTCTAAATATTGTATGTATCCCTATTTATTGTCCAGCGCTGCGTAATATGTTGGCGCTTTATAAATACAATAAATAAATAATCATCCTGATTCAATACTTCTTGCTTTCACTGTGTAGATACAGACTAACCAGCAAGCTCATGGTGAACCAGAACTCATTGGAGAGTGTAAGAGCCCCCTTACTAAAATGCTAAAAAAAACCAAAAGTTTGCTTTCTTAAAACAGAAAGAATTAGCGATAATTCAGGTTGGAGTGAGCTTGAGCTTGCACTGGTAGACATCTCAAGCTCACTCCAACCTGAATTATCGCAAATTCTTTCTGTTTTAAGAAAGCAAACTTTTGTTTTTCTTAGCATTTTAGTAAGGGGGTTTTTAGGACCATTGTAGTCCCTTACACACTCCAATGAGTTCTGGGTCACCATGAGCTTGCTGGTTAGTCTGTACCTCTCGGTGTTACAAGCCCTACTCCATAGAGCCAAATTAATCTATGCCATGCACTGATGAGGATCAAACAATCCGAAACAGTCTGTATGCATGTTGGATTATTATGGCTCTGTACAAATTAGAGGTGTGTTTGGCTTCTAAGGGTAACAATGGTTAATTTGCATATATTCAGCAGTGTTGCTCTGGGAGACATCTCAAGCTCACTCCAACCTGAATTATTGCAAATTCTTTCTGTTTTAAGAAAGCAAACTTTTGTTTCACTGTGTAGATGTGAGCGTACTCGAGCCAGAATAGAAGGAAAAGGGGAAGGAGAGAGAAGTTAGTGCACTTTAAATGGTTGCGTTTCTACTAAAATGAAACTAGAAAAAAAAACTAGAAACTAGAGATCCAGTCCTGCAGGTTATGTAGGAGCAGCAGCAGCCTCAGTGACTCAGCAATAGACTATTCCCTCTCCTCCTCCTCCATCATGTTGTGCTGAAGCTGCTCAGGGTGACGTTGCAGCTGGGTGTGATCACATTCCAGGGGCCATCTTTGGTCTGAAAGTCATTGTATAGCAGAGCTCCGTGTGGCGTCGTGTGTCCAGTGATCAGTGTGTACACAAGTGCTGGACCTGTGTGGTTCTGACAGGCGTCCATCACTTGTGTGTCCACTGATTACACCGATCACTGACTGACCCCAGCCTCACCCTCCCAGCTGCTCCGGTAAGTCACAATCTTATTATTTATACAGAATCTGAGGCCTAGCGGGGGGGGGGGGGACAGGCAAACTCAGAACACCCTCAAACTGTAATGTGTGGCTACCATGAGTGTAGCAATTTTTTTGTTAGATTTTACCCCAATTCGATTAAAACAATTGATTGTGTGAAAAAAATAATTCTAGATTAATTTTGTCAGAAATTGAATAGTGTGACAGAATGTATTTCTTCAATGTAAAAAATATAGTGTTGATTAAAATACATCTGGCAGGGCCCTCCTCCCTACTGTTTCCAGCTTGATTATGCAACCTTACTGACAATCACCCCTCTTGTGGACTAGAACAGTCTCTATTTTGACCTTTGACACTGTATTGTTATCAAATCATTTGCATGATCTTGTTTTGTTGTGAGTTTCCTGTATGTGCTACCTTGTATGCTAACCCATTTATCTATTGTGCAGCGCTGCGTAATATGTTGGCGCTTTATAAATACAAAAAAAAGGAATAGTTTTGTTAATGTAAAGTACATTTTCTAAGGTGGTTTGTGTTGTGTGCCTAAGGTTAGTCTATGTGTTTGTAAATTTTAAAGCAATTAATCTGTATAAGTTGAAATTTGAAATTAATATGACATTTTTGGCTCCCTCCAACATAAAGTGTTTGGAATTGTGCTGTGCGCCCTCTAATGGACAGATCAGAGAGAACTGGCTTACATACTATTTCGTTTTTAAAATAACGTCAGCATCTTCTGCAGTGCTTTACATTAGATCTGGTTTTTAGTGTATTCCTGTATTGTCATATTGCTGCATTGTGTGTAACCTAAACTAATGTCCAGCGCTGCGTAATATGTTGGCTCTTTATAAATACAATAAATAAATATATAGTCTTGTCACTAACTGTCCCTCAGAGGAGCTCACAATCTAATAACATGTCAATAAATTGTGTAAACAGCCATATTATTAGCAGTTCAGCCCATATTCAATATATACAGTAGTAGTGAACGATTTCCAGGAAGCACTGTCACTGAGGAACTTACAGACCCCAGTCTAGGTCCAGTTGATCATTTGTCTTAAAGGGCACCTGAAGCAAGAGGGACATGCAGGCTAACATATTTATTTCCTTTTAAGCAATACCAGTTGCCTGGCTGTCCTGCTGATCCTGTGCCTCTAATACTTTCAGCCATAGACCCTGAACAAGCATGCAGCAGCAGGGCTGTGGAGTTGGAGTCGGAGTCGAGGAGTCGGAGTCGGGGCAATTTTGGGCACCCGGAGTTGGAGTCGGAGTTTCATAAACTGAGGAGTCGGGAGTCGGAGTTGGATGATTTTTGTACAAAATCCACAGCCCTGTTAAGTATTAGACTAAGGAGTCGGAGTCAAGGAGTCGGAGCCATTTTGGGTACCCGGAGTCGGAGTTGTGGTTTCATAAACTGAGGAGTCGGAGTTGCTGTGCAGCAGATCAGGTGTTTAACGTTATTGTTAGATCTGTCAAGATTTGCTGCATGCTTGTTTCTGGTATTATTCAGTTTAAGGGGCCCATACACCTAACGATTTTCCCGCCGATATACAGCAGATTCGATCACTGTGATCGAATCTGCTGTGAAATCGTCGGGCAAACACTGACAGAACGATCGACTTTTGTCCAAAATCAATCGTTCCCGTCGATCCGTCCGTGCAAAAGATTTTTCTCGATCGCCGGCGAGTCGGGAGTGCGTCGATAGCTGCGTTCGAATGCCCGACAACCGACGCAATACAGCGGAGATAAATTACCTGTTCCGGCCGCCGCGACTCCCCCGGTCTCCGCTGTCTTCTCCGCTCCGGGCTCTAGGGCTGCAGCTTCACTGAACTTCCTGTCCCGGCAGGAAGTTTAAACAGTAGAGCGCCCTCTACTGTTTAAACTTCCCCTGGACAGGAAGTTCAGTGAAGCAAGCCAGCCAGACCGGAGACCAGCGTGGAGAAGAAGACAGCGGAGACCGGGGGAGTCGCACCGGCCAGATTAGGTAATGTATACCTGGCGGGCAGCAGCAGTTCCACAGATTGTGATCAGTGTCAGGCTGAAATCGATTCACAATGTGTTTGCAGTAAAGGCAACCATACGATCCCTCTCTGATCAGATTCGATCAGAGAGGGATCTATCTGTTGGTCGAATCTGATGGCAAATCGACCAGTGTATGGCTACCTTTAAAAGGAAATAAATATGGCAGACTTCATATAACTCTCACTACAGTTGTCCTTTAAGAGCAGCAGGTGGTTTTGAATCAGGATACCATTTATTGGCTAACTTAAAAAGAAAGAGTAAGCTTTTGTCTAATAAGCCTTCTCCAGACTCTATTCTTGTAGGCTGACAAGATGTTAGATGTGACACACAGGATATATACATTTGATCATCAGATGTAGGTGCATAGATTTTTTTTCAAATATAAATAAGTGTCATTAACTACTCTGCGACCACCTAATGCAGGATGGCGGCCGCAGAATGGCTCTCTCGTTCCTCCATCACGCAGTAGTGCATGATCTCGCGATGTGCGAGATTAGCATGGAGAGGGCGCCTGTTCACTGCAGGAGGAACAGGGAGACGGCCGTGAACAGCCTGCCAGCGGTGATCGGAGCTGGCAGGGGTACAAACAGCAATTTTCTTTTTGTACAGCGCTGTGATCTAGTGCAGTGCTGTACGGGGGACAGCTCTGTCACTGAGCGGTCCCCAGGAGAGGCACACAAACTGATCCCTCTCTCATAGGCTGATGCCTATCAGAGGTGATCTTGCTGATTGGATCTCGTGGGGGAGGGAGTGGGGAGAATAAAATATTTAAAAAATAGCTTATTTTATTTTTTAAAAATCACCCATATTTAAATGTATTTAAAAAAAACAACAACATTGCAGCAGCAATCAGATCCCGCCAACAGAAAGCTCTGTTGGTGGGCAGAAAAGGAGGCAAAATTAATTTGGGTGGTAAGTTGGATGGCCGAGCAATTAACCGTTAAAGCTGCAGAGCATTGAATTGTAAAAAAAATGGCCTGGTCACTAGGGGGGTTTAAGCCTGTGGTCCTCAGCTGGTTAAAGCAGTGTTCTCCCCAGGCTCTTTTAGCCGGGTGCTCCACCCGGCTAGATTTGGTGACCACCCGGATGTCATCGGCTCACCTCCTCCTATTCTGTAAGCAGAATTGCCCTGCATTTTCATCTTGCCCCACCTGGCTGCTTTTTAATGCCACCCGGCTACCATTTCATGCCACCCGGCTGGAAAAAAATTCTGGGGTAAGGCAATTAAAAAAAAAAAAAAAAAAAAAATCAGATTTACTATCTGGGGCTTCCTCCAGCCCTTGGTAGCCTATGTGTCCCTCGCCGCAGCTCCGCTCTCCGGCAGTCTCCCGGGGTCCCCTCCGTGGCATGCGCCGCCTCAGCATATGCTCGAACATGCGGCTGCACCACTCACGTTCTCGGGAGCATTATGCGCAGACGTGAAGGGACTACGCATGAACACATGCGCAAATGCTGCAGACCTGGCCAGGTTGGCGGCTGCTACGTAGGGGACCCCGGAAGACAGCCTGAGAGCGGAGATGTGGCAAGGAACAAATAGGCTTTCAAGGGCTGGAGGAAACCCCAGGAAAATCTTATTTTTTTATTGCCTTATGTATCCTTTAAGATGCCTGAATTACAACACAACATCAAAAGGGTTCCTGCAAG